>NW_024583392.1:22008-39455 GCF_018398535.1 Haplochromis burtoni
TTCCCATTATTTCCATGGACAGTTTCCAATATGGAATATTTCCAAAATTCCCAAGCTTAACTTACCATGGAAATTTACCGGAAGTTTTCCGCCCCTTTGCAACCCTATTTATAGCTACTACAACGCAGACTGATCAGTTACATCTATAGGCCATTCATGACCATTAATAACTGTTCAGTCAGTTCATTTCGCTGTGGTGTTCTTTATTAGGCTATGCCAGAGTTAGAATTGAGCACACCGAGTAACCATTGCAAATTGAAATGGATCAAATTTAAAGTCATGCATGCAGCTGTCACGCTAGAACAGGGGTGGGCAATTCCAGGCCTCGAGGGCCGGTGTCCTGCAGGTTTTAGATCTCACCCTGGGTCAACACACCTGAATCACATGATTAGTTCATTACCAGGCCTCTGGAGAACTTCAAGACATGCTGAGGAGGTCATTTAGCCATTTAAATCAGCTGTGTTGGATCAAGGACACAACTAAAAAACCTGCAGGACACAGGCCCTCGAGGCCTGGAGTTGCCCACCCCTGCGCTAAAATAAAGCTTAGATTTCAAGGGGGCAGCTAAATAAATATAAAACAGCTTCTGTGTTTGACTGAGGCTGCTTGGAGAGGTCGTCAGCCTTAGCTAAAGCTAAAGTTTTTTAGCGTACTGCTGTCTTCATATTGTCCTTTGCTTGCAGAGATTTAATCCAAATTCTTTGAATGACATGTTTATATGTGATGCAATCTCAAAATCTGACTTGAGAAATACTATTCTTATATTGCTTAACTTCACAACTTTACTACAAGGTATAGACTCCACAGGATGCTCTCAAGTTTGTTAGTTGTGAGAACAGCAAGGCAAAGCTTTTCAGGTCTGTTATAACCCCTGTCCCAGCTTCTTTTTAAACAGGTCAGTGGCTTCAAATTCAGATAGAACATATATTTTAAAAGAACACATTTCTCAGTTTTCCAACTCTGACACCTTGTCTTTGGACTATTACACACACAATTCAAATGATTTCCAAATCACTGCAATTTGATTTACATTTTCAGTGGGACCACACATTTTCTGGAAATGGAACTGGACTTTAAAAATGGCCTCAACTACTTGCAAGACCCCTAGAATTATTCCACAAAACATGTATCTGACCTGTCCACCAGCACTAGATCATCCCTGAGCAGAGCACACTTGGCCTTAGGCCACATGACACAAACAAGGCTGCCAGCATCCAGATCTTCATCCTGGTGGAGAGCATGGGCCAGCTGGTTCACTGTCTGGAACCACAGACAACATAAGAGTCAGATATGAAGCTTCCTTTCCACACAGAGTCGACTTCGTCGGCTTTGCTCACCTTTATGTTCTTCCTCTCCTCAGAGCCTCCAGTGAGGATGAAGGCCTCATTCCCATCTGTGCCCTCCACCCTCAGAAAGCAGTTGGTAGTGTGTCCTATCCCAGATGGCAGAACCTTGTCACACAGCATGGCATTGATTACTGAGCTCTTCCCATTACTGGTCCTGAAGAACACGTAGCAAAGCTGTGATCAGCATCTCACACAATTCTACTTCGAGTCATGAAATAAACTCACACTTATTTTAAGTGTACATACCTTCCAAAGAAAACCACCTTCATATGGCGGCGGGCTAGAACTTCTCCAATGCCGGTCACCTTGGCAAGATAACCCTGGACCTCCTGGACCTGCTCCTCCGTGGCAACCGGGTCTAGCTCTTCACTTTTGTATGCCTCTAATATGTCAAAGTCATCAGGCGGAGGTTAGCTTTTCATGCTGAAAGTTATCATATTCATTCAAAGTGATTTATGCCACCTTCTCAAGATCAAAACACAAACCTTCAATGACAAAAAAGGCCTGACTGAGAAAGAAGTAGTATGACGCTGGACAGATCACCTCATTCAAACTCTGTGAGCACTGATGGCTGTAGCATGAACAACAGAACACACACTCAAAACACACTAAGCAACCAGCCACAGATTATCAGAGGTTTTGGTTCAGGCGTGCGGGGGCTGGAGGTGGGGGGGTGGGGTAATCTGACAAAGAAGATCTTTGAGATCTTTTTTGTCTTTGTCCAGACATGTGCTTGCGTTCAACATGATCTTACTGCGTTAATTGGATTTCCTGTGTTGTGTAGTGCCGTATATCAGGCTTGTGCTGATAAATTTTCCCTGTGAACTTCAGTGTGCCTCGACTATAAGCCACAGCTCATCGTCTGCAGGATGTAGCACACTCACATAATTCAGTGTGAAACAGACTAGGGTTACGACTATCGATTATTTTAGTAATCCATCGGTTAATAGAGTAATCGGATAAGAAACACTTTTTTTTTTTTAAATTAATGAGTCTAGTCCCCCCCGCCCCCTCTGGATTTTGGGGTCTGATGCTTAGGTCATAAACATGACACAGTTGATCGATCAATCAATCAATCATCGATCCAAATGCATTTGAAAACTGAAGAATGTGCTACTTCTGTGGCCAGCTGACCTTAATGAATGCAAGGGTCCCTCTTGTCTTTGTGTCTCCAAGTAATGTTCTGACTGTACTACGTGCCCACAGCAGGCTTAAAGCGTCTCTATGACAAAAAGCATGCAGGCTGCTGTCATGCTATCTGTACTGCGGGGAAATAAAATAACAACAGTCTATCCCAGCTGACAGCACAAAGGTTACCTGGGACTGGCCAGCGCATGGTAGCAGGATCAAAGATACAAGCTGGGAAAGCACTGCAACACTGATAGGTATGGCCAAGTGGTTTGGACAGAGTCCAGAAAAATATCAATTCAAGCAAGACTCTTTACATTTGTGACTTTTACGTGTAGTAAAGTGGTAAGAGTGTGTGTTCGGTGTTGTAGTACCTTCCAGGAAGGAAGCACTCTCCTTGATGTAAGCCCCCAGCTGCTCAAAGATCCCGTTGATCTTCTTCTTTGCTGTGACAAAATGTTTAAGCGGTGATGCGTTCACTTCCGCCATGATTCTTTTTTCCTTCTTGCTATGAAATGGGTTGGTGCTGAGTCGTGGAAATACCAGAGACATGGCACTAGAGAGATAAAACATCACAGACACGCCCAGTATGTTTAGCAAAAGCGACACATTATTCAGTACAAGCACATTTACTTTCTTACTGCAAACTGGACTGACAAGCTGTCTGAAATAGGAATTCGGCCAATACTCGTCTAATAGTGCACTGCATGCTAGCCAGGGGTAGCCTTAAAAGACCATTTCATTGGTGACAGCCTATTATTTGTTGTAAACGAAAACTGTTATCTTTACAATTATCATTATCACACTCTCTCACACCATTTTTCTAATAAAGAAACCAAACCAACCGTTGAGGCATGGCTTATTGTTGATAAAGTCTTAACATTTATTACCAAACATCTTCATTCATATCAATAATCTGTCAATTTTCTTACTCTAGGCATCTTTCCTCCCAAACATTTGACATAGAGAGGTCATTCCACATCGAATCAACATGACAGCAATGGACTGATTTAGGCAACAGGCTGGGCAGAAAATAAATCTAATTACATTTTTCTCTTCAACCTGCAGGGGAATCCACAATTTTCAATCTAGAGCCATCATTTGATCCTCAAATTGTAGGAAAATGTGTCCCCTTTCCCACAAGGTGCTCCTCAAAGGCAACAGATGTATACTTTTTGATCTGGAGGTATTTGAATGAAAGGAGTGCCATTTCAGTGCTTGATGCAGTTCTATTATATTTAGATTGGTTTAAGAAAAGCAGAAAGCAGCTGTTTTTCACTCTCTCTCTCTTTGAATACATTTTCACAGCACAGAACACACATGTAAAGCCACTGTTTTGCACATGTCTCAACTCTGTATATTTTTATATATTTTATTTATTGTTTACTCTAATTTGTAAAATATGTGTATACACACACACACACACGTAGAAAAATATTTAGTATACACATCCAGAAATGCATATACTATTATATATTGTACATATATTTATTAGTTTCAGATGTAGCCATTCTTGTATTTTGCTTGTTTACATTATTGTATTTTGCTTGTTTACATTATTGTATTTTGCACAACTCTGTTGCTTGTGAAGCTCACACACAAGAATTGCACTCACATGTACTGTACCAATGTACCTGCACATGTGATGTGACAATAAAAGTGATTTGATTTGATGTAGAGCAACTTCTTCTCTTGATCTCTAAAGCAAGAAGATACCATTTACAGTCTGGGTCTTATAAGCCTTTTAAGCACCAAGCCAAATAATGTTGTCACTATGGTAACTTTGCTGATGTTCTGACAGCTGATTATCTGATTTATTTAAATATTATCATTGGCCAACACTCTGCTCTGAGTGTTTTTAAGCACAGCCTTGTTTCCCTCTCTCAGACTAATGGCTCCTAAATGTAAAAAAAGACCAAATTAAAGGGTCATCTTCAGAAGGAAGAGGATGGCTACACAGTCCGTGTCTATCCTGGGACAAGGAGTAAAAGTACTTGGGCGTCCACATCCACAACAGGGTGAAGTGGATGACCAACAAAGCCTGGAAACAAGAACGGAATGAGAAGCCCCCATTTGCTAAGGAAGCCGATATCCTTCAACATGGGCAGCAATATGATGGAGATTACCTGTCAGTCAGTTGTGGTAAGCTTACTGTACTTTTTCTTTGCCGTCGTCTGCTGGGGCAGCAGCATCAGAGCTGGTAAAAGTAACACACTGAATAAACTTACTAGGAAGGCTGGCTCTGTGATTTTAGAACCTATAGAACCTAAATAAACAAGCAATATAACAAACAGCAAAATACCTAACATCTAAAATGTATTTTCAAAAGTTACAAATAAACTTTGGATGAAGCATAGTACAAATAATAAGTTAAAATAAAGAAGATTTAAAAAAAAAAAAAAGTGCCCACTGTGAAAGACTGTAGCAGTCACTGACCTCACAACTGCTATATCTAAATCAGAAACAAATTATCAGCCTCGAACCACAAATGAACACTAAGCAAGTTTCTTTTATCATTTTTAGCGGCACCCCCGCTATGTGAGTGCGGGTTTATGAGAATACCGACAAAGATGGCACTGCAGATCTATGAAAGCTTCACCTCATCCACGCCCTCATCCACGCAGAGTCAAAACCAGCTAAACGTGCTGGTTGCATCCGTCACCGCCCCTGCGACCTTTCACACAGTGCTGAAGATAATATTGCAGCAGTGCCATCAAGCTCTTCTTAATGCTGCTTTTAATATAAACACATATAAAATAGAAACACTCGGCACGTTGCGCCAAGCTCTTTTAACACTGACGCTTTCCTCATCTTTGTGCAAGATAATCTATGTCATCAAGTACTCCGGCTGCACAACCTCTGATTAA
Source organism: Haplochromis burtoni (assembly GCF_018398535.1). NCBI lineage: Eukaryota > Metazoa > Chordata > Actinopteri > Cichliformes > Cichlidae > Haplochromis > Haplochromis burtoni. The sequence continues at coordinate 27,350 of NW_024583392.1, forward strand.
GCTTCTGTTTCTCATATGTTCCTCCATCTTTGTTCTTGACCATGACACAAAGTCCTGTTAACAGTCTGGAGTAGCTGCTCAAGGATAAATTACGAGCTGACCTGTCAACCAACTTCGATAGAAGCTAAGGCTAGCTTCACTAACAACTTGCTAAGTCAAAGCCGTGGGTGTGCCTTACCGTGGATGGAGTCGTTCTTCACAAACAGTCCTCTTACATTGTGCCCCCGAGGCTTCTGAATACTCTACAAGTCACCGAGCTCCCCACGACCCCACACACCTGTACGTTATACTGATAACTCAAGTTAGCTGCTACTGCAAGGGGCGTCTCCGCGTGTTCCAAGGACCTTAAAGCACTGACTTTGACTGCGTTGGTTTTTAGTAAACCCCAAAGACGTCAAACAGTATACTTTAAAGGTTGATCTTTATATAGTTTCCCAGCGCACACTACGTTCCAGCATTGTGTCGACTATTCCGTTTACTATCTGCGCGACCCGCTCTCTTCTTTAGTGTCAATGGCAAACAGCTCTAAGGTGGAATACCGCCACCTGCTGGATTGGAGAACAGCTGTTGCGCCTCTGGTGGCACGAGTAGCAGGGGCGTGGCTTTTAGCTAATGCTTCCTGCTACCCATGAACAAAAATATTTGTGCTTACAGTATTTTGTGCTCTTTTCATAAAGTCTGTAAGTTTGAATGAGTCGTCAGTACTATATTTTAGAAAAAGAAATAACATCAACCAGAGACAGTCTAGAGCAGGGGTGTCAAACTCAAATACACAGTGGCCAAAATTCAAAACTGGAACAAAGTTGCGGGCTAACATTAATATTTATTGAAAAAAAAAAAATCTTCCTCCAGATATGAGAATGAATCTTTTCTTATGGACCCAAACAAGTTTTGCTGAAAAACTGAATATGGAACAAGCATAGCTTAATACTAAACAATATATATATTAGCTGTATAATACCAGTAGGCATACCAAATAGTAATTTAGTATGGCTTCGCGGGCCAAATGTAATTAGGCTGCGGGCCAAATTTGGCCCGTGTGCCAGAGTTTGACACCTATGGTCTAGAGAAACCCACAGTTACTATCATTATCAGAATGATCTGAAATACAGGGAGTGCAGAATTATTAGGCAAAAGAGTATTTTGTCCACATCATCCTCTTCATGCATGTTGTCTTACTCCAAGCTGTATAGGCTCGAAAGCCTACTACCAATTAAGCATATTAGGTGATGTGCATCTCTGTAATGAGAAGGGGTGTGGTCTAATGACATCAACACCCTATATCAGGTGTGCATAATTATTAGGCAACGTCCTTTCCTTTGGCAAAATGGGTCAAAAGAAGGACTTGACAGGCTCAGAAAAGTCAAAAATAGTGAGATATCTTGCAGAGGGATGCAGCAGTCTCAAAATTGCAAAGCTTCTGAAGCGTGATCATCGAACAATCAAGCGTTTCATTCAAAATAGTCAACAGGGTCGCAAGAAGCGTGTGGAAAAACCAAGGCGCAAAATAACTGCCCATGAACTGAGAAAAGTCAAGCGTGCAGCTGCCAAGATGCCACTTGCCACCAGTTTGGCCATATTTCAGAGCTGCAACATCACTGGAGTGCCCAAAAGCACAAGGTGTGCAATACTCAGAGACATGGCCAAGGTAAGAAAGGCTGAAAGACGACCACCACTGAACAAGACACACAAGCTGAAACGTCAAGACTGGGCCAAGAAATATCTCAAGACTGGTTTTTCTAAGGTTTTATGGACTGATGAAATGAGAGTGAGTCTTGATGGGCCAGATGGATGGGCCCGTGGCTGGATTGGTAAAGGGCAGAGAGCTCCAGTCCGACTCAGACGCCAGCAAGGTGGAGGTGGAGTACTGGTTTGGGCTGGTATCATCAAAGATGAGCTTGTGGGGCCTTTTCGGGTTGAGGATGGAGTCAAGCTCAACTCCCAGTCCTACTGCCAGTTTCTGGAAGACACCTTCTTCAAGCAGTGGTACAGGAAGAAGTCTGCATCCTTCAAGAAAAACATGATTTTCATGCAGGACAATGCTCCATCACACGCGTCCAAGTACTCCACAGCGTGGCTGGCAAGAAAGGGTATAAAAGAAGAAAAACTAATGACATGGCCACCTTGTTCACCTGATCTGAACCCCATTGAGAACCTGTGGTCCATCATCAAATGTGAGATTTACAAGGAGGGAAAACAGTACACCTCTCTGAACAGTGTCTGGGAGGCTGTGGTTGCTGCTGCACGCAATGTTGATGGTGAACAGATCAAAACACTGACAGAATCCATGGATGGCAGGCTTTTGAGTGTCCTTGCAAAGAAAGGTGGCTATATTGGTCGCTGATTTGTTTTTGTTTTGTTTTTGAATGTCAGAAATGTATATTTGTGAATGTGGAGATGTTATATTGGTTTCACTGGTAAAAATAAATAATTGAAATGGGTATATATTTGTTTTTTGTTAAGTTGCCTAATAATTATGCACAGTAATAGTCACCTGCACACACAGATATCCCCCTAAAATAGCTAAAACTAAAAACTACTTCCAAAAACATTCAGCTTTGATATTAATGGGTTTTTTGGGTTCACTGAGAACATGGTTGTTGTTCAATAATAAAATTATTCCTCAAAAATACAACTTGCCTAATAATTCTGCACTCCCTGTAGCTTGTATTTTGGCATTTTTAGCATTAGACTGGTTTTACAACAGCTTCACACACACAGTATTTTAACAGTATTTAACAAACCAGCTTACAGGTGTTGTGCTTTAATTTAACAATCAACAAGACCCAATTCCACATTACTGTGAACAGCTACATTCACCTACACCAAATGCCAGATGTGTTATTCACTGAGATAGACATGTCAGAATCCTCACCATGGAGATCTGACAGGATGTATGATCATGAAGTGCCAGCAGATCATTCATGGAAATCTTCTCTAGACCTCCAACATAGGCCTGCTCCAAGTAATGGAAAAATCTCAGCACTATAAGAACAATGTGAGAGCAACCTTTGTTTTGTGAAATGTTAGAAGCCCTGAACGCCATCCTCAGATAAAGCAAAGAGGCTTCTGATTGCTTTTTACAAAAGTTACATTTACTCATGTAGAAAATTTAAAATATGTACAATATAGTGCAAATGTCTAGAGCTACCTAATTTCTTTATACACTGCTAAAATAAATAAATAAATAAATAAAAGAAAGAAAGTCAAAGGAGCTTGCAAAGAAAAGCGTCTGGAGAAGTCCAGACGCTTTTCTTTGCAAGCTTCTTTGACTACGATGACCTGGATGACTGAGAACCTTCACAGACATAAATAAAAGAAACACATTTTATGTAGCATCAAGTCAGTTAAATTTCTGAAATATTTATCTGGTCAGTTAAGTAGGAGAGGGAGCTATTAAACAGTTTCAACTGCTTTGGTTGCACTAGAGGGGCGACAATGAGACAACTCTCAAAACACTAACGGTTTTGCAGGTCGGGCCACTAACTTTTTTTTTGCCCATCCTAGTCGCTTCTGACTGTTTTTCACTAGTTTTGTATTTGTCTAGGGTCAGTGTCACTATGACAGCTATCATAGGCTCCAGCCCCAAATAGAAATGCTGCACCTGTAAGAACCTCCCCCCAAAACATACAGCTCAAAAATATTAAAATGCACAGATGCATAATTTAACAATCTTCTTGTAGAGTGTGAGTGTGTGTGAGAGAGAGAGAGATAGAAAGTGTCTGTATGTGTTTTTGTCATGAAACGTACTTAAAAATTAGGGGGGGAAGCCGCAATACAGCACAACACAGGGCTGATATGGTACTATGAGGTCTTTAACTATGAGATCTCGTGGGAAAACCAAAATGCATCATTACAAACCATCTGGGAATTGTTAGTCTGCTTTATCGGGAGCAACAAAGGTACATACAGGAAGAAGGTGCTTTGTTCTGGACTATTTGAGAACACAGAGCCTATATGATCATTCACAGCTAGTTACCGCATACAGATCTTGGCACATCTATATTACCTTGCTGCATCCCAGAATGCAAAGCATACTGGCTCAAACTTGTAGTGTACACTTGGTAGTTGGTTTGACTCTACATTAATATTTAATGTATTGACAATAGTCATATTTTAAAATGACATTTTGATGGGATTAACAGAAATATCTGAAAAGCTTCTGGCTTTAAGGCCACAGATTCTGCCTTCTTATGCTTGTATTTAAGTGTAATTCACTCACTAATAAAAAGTAAACTAAATCTGGTTTAAAAATAATCTATAGGTAGCGTCAGCATGCAGAAGACCAGCACAGTTACTATCCTATTCACCTTGTTTCTGTATACAAATACAGCTTACATGAAGGTACTCCAAGTCTGGTTAAATACATATACCCCAACTTTGCAATTTGATTTCCATAAAAATGCACATAGACACAGACAGTGTAAATCTAAAGATTTTATTTTGTATGACTTTATGTTCAGATAATTAGAAAATGACAACTCCTTTTCTTGTCACAGTCTCCTAGTCTATTAAACTAGAATATAAATCCCTAAAGCAAAAAGTAACTAAGTTTAAGGTGGCTAAACCTGCACTGGACTGGCTCTCAAAGCCGGGCTAAATGCAGGCACCACAGTCATTAGTGAGGTGAAACCTTGTTTCTGCCCTTCTCCGCCATCAGTCTGGAGTGCGTTTGATCACATTTGCCATAGTTGCTTAAGCTACCTTTCCAGGGTGTACCCCGCCTCTCGGTCTACGGTAGCTGGGATAGGCTTCAGAGGCCGACAGAGCAGCGAGCAGTGCAACCAGTTGTAGTCACAGCTCAGGTGAAGACCATCTGTGTTTGCTGGCAAACTTTTCAAACATACATTCTCAAACAATTATGCCAAATTTGGGACAGCCTCTCTGTGGCTGTCCAGCTTATTGTTCTTCACACGTATCGTATGTAGAGTTCCATACGACTGTTGATTTTGTTTTGTGTTCTGGAGACTTATTAGATTTTTGATCAATCTGCTACGCTCACTGTAGGAACATTTATTTGGAATATTCCACGTCAGCACTCCCTTCAATTTCATCTCAGCATTCCAATAAAGAGTTGTGAAATTCCTTTAGACGGAGGCCTGATCCCTAACCGAAACAAGTGTTAAACAGGCTGAGGCACGAGCAGTGAACGCACAGGCTGTAGCATCAGCTGCAGCAGCTAGCTTCAATAAAAACTACAGAACTACAAAGTACATGTGCTTGTGACAAAAATAAAACTACACAGAGAAATTTCTCTGCAGTTAGATGGACAGTTTCCCGTCTCATCTGAGGTAGTAAATAAGTAGAAATATCATTAAAGGCAAGTACAGAAATGACTCTCCAATATAGCACTCAAACCCACGTGTATACGCAGGCCGTCAGAATGACTTCTGAATAATTCCCCTTCTTCAGTGCTAAAAACTGCTTCATGTTAAAACAATTTCTAATGATTGCTGCAAAAGTTACGTGACAATGTAGAGGTAGAAGGTTTGAATTATGTCTGCAACTACATAAAGAACAAATCTACCTTTAAAGTTTCAATATAATGGCACCAAAAGAGTCCAAACAACTAAAAGCCAACAGAAATAAAGCAGAAAGCCACAGTTCCAGGTCTGAGGTACACATCAAATTCAAACTTTTTGAGAATTGTCCTAAGTGCTTCAACCCAGTCACGAGATTAGACACTCTTAGAGAGGCACAACAGTAGCATTTTAAGACAATGTGAAGCCTGGCACAGTGCTAATTAGAGGGGTTTATGAATGAAGGTTGAGGAAAGAGTCATCTAAATGACTCCCTCTCTAAAGATCACATCAGTCACTTCACACCAGTTGAAGACTTAAAACCATTCCACCAGCCCTGACGCATTGGGTGAATGTCAGGTAACTGGGTCTGTTACTGGAGGCTTCTTGTTTTCCTGTGACACCATCCACTCTTTAGCTGCTTCCCCGTGTATCAGCAGCAAAGGTGAGACCAGGACAAGAGGGATGAGGGTGCTTATAGTGCTAATTTTATCAGATTCACAGAGTCCAGCACCACAGCCACTGAAGAACGGTGTTAATAGCAACAGTGAAATGGGTAGAAATGCTCCACGTGGATGTTCGTGCTCGGTTCTAACAGTGCTCACATCCAGTGGTCCAGTTCAGAAAAAAGAAAACACAGGTAACAGGGTGGAATGTGAAGCTTCCTTCTGCTTAAATCAGTTCCCAGCTGCCCCACGTCAGGTCACGAAGCCAGGGCGGCCACCGTCCAACCAATACTTTCTACCATTTCCAGCAATCCCTTGATTCACATGTGTACATTTAAAAGGTTTCTCGTCATGCTGTGGTCATTGCAGCAGCAGCCGCCAATGAGAAAAATAATATTAAGCTGACTTGAAAAAACACACCCAAACCTAGAAAACATGGGATCCAGTGGTTTGTTTAAATATTCCCCATAAATATGAAAGTAACAGATTTTTCTCTGTAATACTGCATCCTGTTCATACTGGCCGTTAAATGACACCTCAGTAATGTATTTCAGCCTCCTAAATGTCCATATTTTGTTTCTCCCTGCTAGTCTGTCCAGAGTGGAGGCCACTTTTCAGCCCCTCTGGGACAGGCTCCAGCAACCTGGACTCCGAGATGGTTTAAGAAACTGAATAGATGGAGAGCAAACTGTGATTCACCCAGTTGCTCTTCACAGGTAATCCATTGCTGCAACTCAAAAACAGAAATATTTGGAACAAAACAGGTAGTACTGCACAATGAGTTCATTTTGCTCTAAGGAAACTTTGTCTTATCAGTTCCTATTGTGTCAAATATTCTGGTTCAGAGTCAGAACATTTCGAAACCTGTTTCCCCATCGGTAACAGTGGAGCAGCCCCCCCCCATGTGTTTTGGCATGTCTTCGGTGAAAATAAAAAATAAAAGATTTATGACTAAATGTCCCTAAGCTTCTAAAAAGGGACTGTGTTAATGGTCACAAAGCTCATTCTATTTCATTTGTGCTTCATTTCCAGTAAGATGGATGAGATGTTTGATCTGACAGACATTTGTACAGGGTTGCTGAAACTTGAAGCAGACAAAATACGCTTCATTTTGAAAGACAATAACATGTGGATACATCGTATGGATGATGCACGGCATTGACAGGAAGCTGATCCAAATGTCAAACAAACAGGTGCTCTGAGGCTTAGTCTTTTCGGTAGTGCTCACATCCACCTGAGTAAGGAAGGTGTCCGTTTCTCACAGATGACAGGCTCAGTGAGAGCAATGAGCAGCACCCGTATGAAGTGCATCTACTGTTTCTAGATGGAGAAGTACAAGTATATTTTGGTTGCAGTTAAAACATCTACACCTTCTTAAACATTCAAGCTTACTTTAAATAATGAGGTAATACTGCTGAGGTGATTTGTTGCGTTCAACAATATCTAAAACAAGACATCTGTTTTACAGTAAAGACGCCGTTCCTTAATTTGACTATTTTCATGAACAAAGACATCGAGCACTGCGCGGGGACAGCTGCTTACTGCTGAAAGGCCTGGTAGTAATGAGGTAGGGAAGTGGATGTGCTCATAGCAGGACTGCTGTATGCCTGAGGTAGTTGGGTGTGGTTGTGGGGCCCAGGGCCCTGTGGTGCATTAGCCTGCGGAGACTGGAAGAAGGTGAACGGCCCTGGAGCCTGGGAGGACAGCCCGGTGGAAGAGGATGGAGAGCACGCGGTGGTGGTGGTGGTGGTAGTTGGATAGCTCATCACTAAGCTTCCCATCCCCATGTGAGGGCTGTACGGTGGCAGGCTGAAAGGTAAGAAGCTCAGCAGGGGTCCCAGGTCCATGTTAGTGGTGCAGGACAGCTCAGCTGAGGGCACAGCAGGGCTCCTGGACATCAAGTGTGGGTCACCACCAGCACTCACCCCTTCAGCCAGAACGTCCCTCTGAGGGGAAGCAGAAGTAGAGGTAGAGGAGTTTACTGCACTCAGGTGAGGCGCGGGGGCACTCTGCAGGTCCAGCAGGAAGCTGTCCACGTCGCCACGAGGATATGAGGTAGAGCCGTGGTGCTGGTACCGTGGCATGTTGCTGTAATGCTGCTGCTGCGGAGATGCCGATGGTGCCAGGTGATGATGGTGGGGTTGGGAAGACTGAGCGGGCATGTGGCGAGCCACACCCATGCTTGAGGACAAGGAGCCTTGAATAAGGCCATGAGGTTGGCCCATGCCAGGGACAGGACTGGCCATGTGGTACGAGGAGTACATTTCCCTGGAAAAAGTCTCCATGGGCTCCTTGGAGACAGAGGCCATCTCAGTGGTGACTGGGCTGGGCTCCTCTTTTACTGGGCACATAGTGGAGGGGCTCGGTGTAGCCACAGGAGTGCTGGAACTGCAGGGTGGCATCAACCCCGTCTCCTGGGCATGGCTCTTCTTCAAATGGCGAGTCAGGTGGTCTCTGCGGCCAAAGCGTTGGGCACAGCGCGGACACAGGAAGTCACGGCGTCCTGTGTGCACCACCGCATGACGGCGCACATCCTTACGTGTGTAAAAACGGCGGTCGCATCTCTCACAGGAGTACTTCCTCTCTCTTACTGGCACCACAACATTAATGCTTCCCTCTGACGGTGGAGGCCTGTCAATATGGCCACCCAGGTGCTCCAGCAGGGAAGGAGCGACATCTGAGCAGGGCAGGGCTGCTGCAGCACTGTGAGCTGCCACGAGGTGGCGTCTGTAACCTAGCTGGGTGTTGTACTGCTTCCCACAGTCCTGGCAGTGAAAAAGCTGCCGAACGGCAGGATGGCTCTCCTGTGGCTGGCTCTTTAGATGGTCTTGCTGGTGGAACATGGTCTAATACAATGGTGGGTTTCGGCTGTGCTGCTCAGGGACTCTGGCCACGAGCCTGCGCTGATAAACACAAAACTCATGAGGAGACGGTACTATCAGCCCACGGAGTTCGGATCGTTTGTTAAAGTGCACGATAAATGCTAAGTGCTGTCTGACAGTCTCTTGCAGCAATGACTAGAGGTCTGTCCTGCCTTACTGGGGCAAGCCTGTGTCCAGCACTTGGTTTCTGTGACAGCAGCTGCCATAGCAACCCCAAAAGGGCTGTTGTGATGAGGAGCTTTGGAAGCTGAGACTGGGTCTGTGTGTTTCCTGAGAAATGTTCTTGTGTTGGCCTGCAGTCTAATTTAGCATTCAGTAGCTGAATGACAGGAAGCCCGGCATCTTCACAGACCTGCAAAACAGAAAAGTGCAGGAAAATGCGTCAGTGTGTTCACATGAAACCTCTGGGCTTAGATGGCGTGCTGCAGATGTCACATGACAACTACAACAACAACAATAATAGTAATAGTACCACTATATCACCAAAAGATGGTTCTCTCAGAGCTCAAACACTTAAAGCTACAACTGTTAAGTTATTAGACTACTGTTCTCGTTTGTACACACGCATGCACAGAGTTATCAAAGCAATTAAAACTGTTTTCTGTTTAGCTGATACATGCCTACTCGTGTATGCAGTGAGGTAATCATATACATGACATTGGCATTTGTCTTTCTTTACTGTGCCAGAATTTTAATAGTTTCAGAACACAAAAACAGGTAAATTATTTGTGCCAAAAGAGAAACAGTTTAGACATGAGCTGCCAGTAGAAGAAGGTTTGAGGGTTCACCTTTATTAGAGAACACATAGTGATAGCGCATAGACTAGACACAAACGCAGTGAGCGAGCAGAGGGCGACACCCAGCAAGGAGGCTCTAGTCAGGCTGAACGAGCACTGCTGCATCTAGCCATGCAGACATTTCTGCATATTTGCCATTCAAAGACACGTGTATATGGTTTATTTTATGTAATATTAAATACTGAACTGTAAATTTTCAAGAAGAAATTTTTTATTCAGGGGTTTCATAAAAGCCTTATTTTTAATATATTTATTACTACTTGGGAGAACGCACGAGGTTTAAGTCAATGTCAAAGAAAACTAAATAAACATGCAATCTAAACAAAATGCATCTTTACTCTGTCTTTTTGGAAGGCTTTTTTGACTTTTGTTTATTTCTGTGTGTTTAAGTGTACAAGTGAATGAGTGAGTTTGTGTCTGTAAGCCCATAAAGAAGAATGTGGTAGCTCCAATGAAGGGAAGCAAGCATATCAGCATTCTGAAGTTTGCCCTGTGCTTTGATGCAATGTTTCTGTGCTGTTGAAAACAAGACGTTATGATAGAGTAGACATTAATATTTACTGTCCAACCTAAAATCACTCAGTTCAGTGTGTATATGAACACAATTTAACTGAGATAGTATTTTATATTATTTCATTTTCAATCTGGAAAAAAAAAAAAAAAGACATGAAAACCTTGAAATAAATTACACGCCGTGCCCCATTTTTTTGCCCGTTTGCTTCCACAATAAGACGGCTGACATCAGCCTTCAGCCTTCATCTTCTGGATGCTTACTGCAGATTTTTCTCTGTGTAAAACAAAGAGCGGTGGATGGAACAGCTACAAAGTTTGCTTGTCTTCATGTCGGAGTTTGTTGATCAGGTGCTTTGATGAAGAACTTGGTTAGTTTCTGCCAGCAAAGGTTTTAATGGTGATTACGGGAACAGCGCTAGTGTTTTGAACACGAGAAACACATTTTTTTTCACTCAAGCTGATATCACAAAGTATCAAAGCAAAGAATTTGTGTCTAAATTTTTTTTATAATTAAATTATTCGAAATACCCGATGAATCACTGCGGCCCTAGTTGCATGCCCACGTGAGGTTTTCAGACAAATTCACGTCGTGGTAGTCTACCATGACCACTGTGACCTGGATGACTAAGAACCTACACTGACATCTTAGGGATATTTCATTACAATGTTTTTGTTTTTGTTCAAGTTTTCTCTTTCATCCCTCCCTCCTTTTCCATGGTTTTCTTACTTCTTTCACTGCACCGATCACCTGTTTTCCTACACAGTCACAAACCACCCCCCTAATTTTTACACATCGGCATGGCACAATCACACACACACGCACTCAGTGTCAGCACATCCACTATTGCCTCACAGACAAGTACGTACATGCTCCATCCATCTATTCTCTTCCACTTATCCTTGCCAGGGTCGCAGGGGGGCTGAAGCCTATTCCAGCTGTCCTAGAGAGGAAGGGTACTCCCTGGACAGGTCGCCAGGCATCCGCAGGGTTAACAGATAGAGACACACAACCACTCACACTCACACCTATGGGCAATTTAGAGTTTCCAGTTAACCTATCCCCACTAACTGCATGTCTTTGGACTGTGAGAGGAAGCCGGAGCGCCCGGAAAGAACCCATGCAAACATGGGAAGAACATGCAAACTCCACACAGAAAGACCCTGGCTTGATGGTGGAATTGAACTCACTGTTGCCTCACACCTCTTGGTGTAACAGTGCAAACCACAGTGCCACTGTGCTACCCTTACTCATTTCCATTAGTATTATTATACTCACAGTACATTCATAATGTAACAATGTAATATATCACTTGTTCTTGGGGGCGACCTCAACTTGGGACTAATTGAAGAAATGGACAGGAGCAAATTCTGTGTCGATAAATTTTTATAATTGATGTTAGGGCTGCACGATTAATCGTTAGAAAATCGCGATCTCGATTCATACTTATGTGCGATCTCATTTCCAAATGACAACGATAAAAAAAATTTTTTAAAAAAATTTTTTTTAAAAAAATTTAAAAAACGACGACGACTGTACCGCATTTTCATCCGGGACGTACTCTGCATGAAAACAAGCGCTCACTCTTCCTGCTCAACAAATGACAAGGGCGGAGCCTTATACCACGTGATACAGAAGCTGTGCCGTGTGATGCTAAAATTAGCAGGGAAAAAACAACGGAGAGCACATCAGGGATGACGAGAAAGTGACAAGAGAAAATCCGTCCCGGTCAACCACCCAAACATCAATAACGGTAACCTTATACAGCGCTTCCCTATACCCGTCGAACTCCCGCAGGCACAAAGAAATTACGGAGGCTATCACTTATCACCTGACCAAAGATATGGGTCCCATCAACACTGTGCAAAAACGAGGGATTTAGGAAAATGATCAACACCCTAGACAAACGCTACACAGTGCCGTCCCGCAACTATTTTTCTATTGTTGCACT
>NW_024583392.1:64359-74808 GCF_018398535.1 Haplochromis burtoni
GTTTCCCTCTCACCAGATATACAAACCGATATCATGACCAGCACTTTTTACAGCTGTGGCTCCAGCAAACCTCAGCTGATACTAGAAATTAATATTAAATAAATTCTAACAACAGCTGATCAAGCTTAAACGTGCTGCTGTTGTTTAGCGCGACATCCAGCGATTTCCTCTTTCTGGTGCAAAGTGGGCGATAAACAAAGAAGAGAGAAAAGCCAATCATTGATCAGTTTCATGATTAAAGTAGCAACAGGAGAGAGAGGGGTGAGCATGAGAGAAGAAGAGGCAGCTGTGCAGGAAAGACAAAGAATAACTCCACCTTTGTGTCTTTTTCATTCTCAGCTCAACACGAAACGCGTAATAATTTCTCTGAATGCGGGAGGATTCCGTCTTTTTATGGGACGGTTGGCAACTCTACTAACTAAGCTTATGAATTAAATAAAGTTCAACATCAGTAACATCAAAGCACCCACCCAGCTGTATAGAAACTCCATCATGCTAGCTAGTACACAGTACGAGTTATTGTAACTGACTGTAAAAAGTAAGCACAACGAAAATAAACTACACCTAAACTTGGTTTATATCTGACCCAGATAGACTGCAGGTCATAACTTCTTACCTGAAGTTCAGTTCACCTGACGCTCGGACCGGCGGCCGCCTTGGGTCTCTCCTCGTCCTGCCTCCGATCTCCCTCATCCACGTGCTGGCCTCCACCACTTGTTAATTTTACTGAATCTGTGGAAGCTCTGCGATGCCACCACCAAACAACAGAGTTATTTGGTGGTGGTAAATGCCCGGTATGCCCGATGGCCAATCCAGCTATGGCCGTGCCATCAGTTAACACTTCGCATGCCAACTGTGGCACGCGTGCCTAGGGTTGCCGACCCCTGGTCTAAAGCGTCTAACTCCACAGCAAATGGTTTGTCAGTATCAGGATGAATCAGAACTGGTGCTGTAGTGAACAGATTTTTTTTAACTTGGTGAAAGCAGTGTCTGCTTCTGGTGTCCAGGTAAATGGAACCTTGATGGAAGTGAGGCGCGTTAAGGGTGAGGCTACCTGACTGTGGTTACCTATGAACTGTCTGTAGAAGTTGGTAAAACCCAGGAACTGTTGAAGATGTCTTTGTGAGGCAGGTGTTGGCCACTCCTTGACCGTTTGGACCTTGGCTGGATATTCCTTTACCTGCCCTCCTGCCAGGATGTAGCCAAGGAAAGAAAGAGAGGGGGAGTGAAATTCAAATTTTTTGGCCTTGCCATACAATTTATTCTCCAGGAGGCACTGAAGGATGCTGATGTTCTTCAAGTGACTTGGAAAAGATCACTATATCATCCAAATATAAAAGGACAAATCTGTTCAAAAAGTCCCTAAGGACATCATTCACTAGTGCATGGAAAACAGCCAGGACATTAGTTAGGCCAAACAGCATTACTAGGTACTGAAAAAGTCCAAGTAGTGTGTTGAACGTGGTCTTCTATTTGTCTCCTTTTCTAATGCAAACCAGGTGGTATGTGTTGCAGAGGTCTAGTTTTGTAAACACTGTGGCACCTTGAAGAGGTTCAAAAGCAGAATTTATTAGAGGAAAAGGATACTTGTTTTTGATCGTAATGTCATTCAACTTGCGATAATCTATGCATGGCCAAAGAGTTCCATCTTTTTTCCCCACAAAAAAGAAATTGGCCCCCACCGGAAAAGAGGACAGGGAGATGATTCCAGCTGCGAAGATTCCCGGATATAGTTCTCCATGGCCACTCATTCAGGTTGTACAGGCGGCTGGTAGGTAGCAGATCCCTGGAGAAAATATATCACACTGTCATATGGTCTGTTGGGTGGTAGTGAGAGAGCCTTTTGTTTGCTGAATACCTCCTGTAAGTCATGGTATTCTGATGGGACGGAGGTAACATCCGGTGCGGTGCGGTGCATGGTATGAGGGTTTACCAGACTGTGTGGGCAAGTGGAGGTGAGGCAGTTTGAATGACAAAACATGCTCCAGCTAGCAATTCATTGACCAGACCAGTCTATATGAGGGTTATGGAGTCCTAACCAGGGGAAACCAAGAATAAGTAGGGTGGCAGGTGAATTAAATGTGAAAAAGATAAGTAACTCTCTATGATTACCTGATGTGACTAATGTGACAGGTTCACTTCGATGAGTGATGTGAGCAAACACTTGATTATTTAGGGCTTTGGCTGGTATGCGAGGTTCGAGCATGAGGAGTGGAATGAGCAACTGTATAGCTAATTCAAAATCAATGAGATTCTGCACCGGAATCAGGAAGGGCCTGAGGGGATGCGTAACCTGGTTAACATGCAAAGATACAGGGAGCAGTAGCTAGGGTTTAACGTTAATAATTGATCCGCCCACGATTATCCCCGAATGTACCTGTGGGTGGAGCCTTTTATACATTTGGAGCAGGAAGCTAGGAGTTGATCAGACGAGCTACAATAAAAACATTTGCAGATGCAAAATCATTGCTCCTGTTCCTCGGGTGAGAGCTGGGACCGGCCAGTTTACTTAGGTTATGTTGCTGTATTGCAATAGTGGTTTGCAGATGTGTTCTCCTCCGAGCCCGGATGTGCAAAATCTCATAGAGTGGTATTTTAAAACGCAGCCTGGTGTAACAGTGTGTTCCCTGCCATACAGGTTACCTGAGGATAAGAGTCAAATTATTCGGAGAGAATTGGCCAAAATGCTGAAAATGGGGGTAATAGAGGAGTCGGACACCGCATGGTGTAGCCCCATAGTTCTTGTAGTACAGAAAGATGGGTCTATATGAGTCCATGTTGACTACTGCAAGGTGAATGAGGTGTCACAGTTTGATGCCTATCCCATGCCCCGGGTTGATGAGCTCCTGGACCAGTTTTACTAAACTGGATTTGACCAAGAACAACTGGCAGTTCCCCTTCTCTGCAGAGTCCAAGGATAAAGCAGCCTTCTCCACTCCATACGGTTTGTACCAGTTGTCCCAGCCATTTTCCAGCAACTCATGAACTGGGTGCTGCCTCCACATGGTGCATATGTGGCCACCTACTAAGATGACGGTGTCATTCTACCAGGACTGCAGTTGGTGGCTGCAGTGCTGGTGTCCCTGAGGCAGGCAGGGCTCACAACCCACCAAAAAAAGTGTGCAGTTGGACGCAGGAAGGTACAGTATCTGGTGTACCTCTTGGGAGGAAGGCAGGCCCGCCCTTAGATGGCTAAAACAGCACCCATTGCATCCTGCCTACATCCCAAGACCAAAAAAGAGCTCTCTTCTCCTCCTTAGCCACCTTTTGACCCTCTGTTTGGAAAATGCCCCTCCAGTGGAGGGTGTAGTGGGAGGAGGAGTGGTGTCAGGGGAGGCTGATCCACTCACCTGACCTCATCGTGTCTAACCCATTTGAGGTGGATGCAAGGACCTGAGGGAACAGGTGTGTGTGATGTGCAGCAGAGGAGGAAGCAGCTGAAAAACTGCTGCAAAGAGAAATTCAGCAAATACAGTAAAGTCATTCACCATACAACGCTATATGCGTGGGTCATTGTTTTATCACAGTGTATTTAAACCCTTTGTTTGTCTGTATGCTTTGTTGCATCATCCCTCTTGATTCCCGATGTGTGCCCTTCTGTTCTGTGATTTGGAGGTTCTGTGCTGGCCTCCAAAGTCCACCAGGTTCAAATCAAACTTCTAGAGGTGTCATGCCTCTGCCCCCACCAGGCTGGCTGTGGCACTAAACTGGATTTGCATGCCAAATGAAGAAATATGGTAGTGATCAGCATGAGTTTTTTTTAATGCAATTAAAATTATTTTTTTTATTATATGCAATTTTTTTCCAGCTTAACCAGTCATGTTTTCCTGCACTTTCAATAAATGTATCATCTATATGAGCAAGTTGTCACAGGGTACATATGCATTAAACAATAATGTTTTCATGTGGTACTTGTGAAGTTTTTTTATTGTCAATACAATTATCAAAGTATCAGTGGTCATTTTTATTATTTGATAGATCAACTTTTTTTTTGTCTAAAAGCACGTTTAAAAAAATATTCCCTACAATGTCACATCCTCAAATAACAAATTCTTCCCTAATCGATCATTGGTTATTTAATCACAGATCCAATGAATTTAAGTGCTCACTTGTTTGTGCTGGCATTTGCCCATTTTTTTTATTGATATGATTGAATTAGCATTCAAAAACAACAACAAAAACCCCCTAAGTCTCTTTACTTGGAAACATTCCTCAGATATTCTCGTCCATGCTGACATGACAGCATCACACAATTATTGTAAAGTTATTGGCTGCATCCATGATGTAGATCTCCGATTCAACCACATCTCAAAGGTGCTCTAATGGGATTTAGATACAGACCGTGGAGACCAATGGAGTACAGTGAACTAATTTTCATGTTCAACCCAGAGGAGAGTGAATGTACGGAGGGCAGCAGCCCCTCTTCACTAACCCCACAGTCATGTGCAAATGCTGTTTGTTGACTTCAGCTCAGCATTCAATATGATTATGCTGCATAAGCTATTGAGCATCACCACCCCCATAACGTTAGCTTCATAGCATAAGTGCCTAAGTCATTTTTTTGTGTTTTCGGAAAACAAGAAAAAACTAATTTTCTAAATATCACATGCATATTTTTAATTGATATTTTCAATTTGACCAAAAAATGACTTAGGCACTTATGCTATGAAGCTAACGATATGTAACTAGCTGATGGACTCCCTCATTAACAGACCTATGTTTGTGACAGTGGGAAACAGAAGCTTTAGCAGCACCATCTCTCTCTCCATCAGCTCCCCTCAGGCTGTGTCCTGAGTCCACAGTTGTATGTGTTGCGTTGCATATGCTTCTAATCTCATCATCAAGTGTGTAGATGTCACAGTGGTGACAACAGTGGTGGGTCTCATTAAGGACAAGACATCACCACGAACTGTTTTCCCTGCTACCCTCTGGAAGGAGGTTTTGCAGCATCAGGATGAGGATAGACAAATTCAGCAAGTTTAATTCCCCAAGACATTAGACTCTTAATGACACACAAATAGCCCCCAAACTGCACCCCTCTCTCCAAATATGCACAAGGCACATTCCTTGAATTACTCCATGACTGTATACTTAAGGCAGTTGTTCTCTGCTGCTATTATTGCTGTGAAATATATTTATTTCATAATATTGTGTACGGTTTTACATACTAATAATAATGTATAATAATAATGTACATTATACCTTGAAATTTACATGTATTTACATTATTTGTTTTGTGCAGTCCAATGACAAGTAAACGCCATGAACTTCTATATTGTGTGTATGTTCTAAATAACAATAAGGTGGCTATTCTATTCTATTCTATTCTATTCTATTCTATTCTATTCTATCTACTTCAAGATTTGACATGTTGTGCATTCGGAGGTACTCATCTGCAGACTTTGGTTGTAAGAATTAGTTCTTTGAGTTAATGCTATCTTCCCATCAGCTTCAAGCAGTCTGGCTGTCTCTATTGACCGCTGGCATCAACAAGGCATTTTCATCCAGAGAGCTGCTGGTCTGGGTAAAACCCTTGGCCGCGCAAGAAAATTATAACAGATCAGCAGTTTCTGAAAGAATCAGACCAGCCTGTCTAGTACCAAGAAGCATGCCACGTTCAAAGTCACTTAAATCATATTTCTTCCTCATTCTGATGCTCATTTTGAGCTTCAGTAGGTCCTCTTGACCCTGTCGATATGCCTAAATGCATTGAGTTACTGATTAGCAATGCGTGTATATGAGTCTTTGGTACGCCTAATGAACTGGCTACTGAGTGTATATGCACAGTGCAGCAGTGAAGAGGCCAGTTAGGAGCATCTTTCACAAAAAGCTGTGTACATATATTTCTGAGGTATATGTACAGTATTCTGAAGTACTCTAATACAGCACCCTTGTACCAACTGAGTATCTGTTACATCTTTAATGACTTACCATGGTCCAAAATTAAATCTTAGTGTCCTAATTGTCTTGATTCCGATGTGTATTCATTTGGCTGGAGTTATCTGTTATTTGCAGACACATTTTAACTGAAATAAATAACTGAAACCATATTGAATTAATGATGAAAGGTTATCAATTCACCCTGAATTAAAGATTATTCTGTTCATATGAGCTCCATTACTACGTGCGAGCTTAACTCTGAAAATATCAGATAGTTTGCATGCAAAATGTGGTTAATTGCAGGATATGAAAGCGGAGGGCAGGGCTTGTTTTGTTGCATTCCTGCGGACGGTTTGACCTTTGACCTGGTTGTTGCATTCCAGAGAGGCTTGTCCTGCAGCAGCACAGTCATCCCTTTGGTCCACACGGCTTCTATGCTAGAAAGACTATGTATGTTGAGCTAATTAAGACCGAGTAGCGATTCTGAGAGACTCGCAGACACCGCAGCGTTGAGCCGAGCTAAAAGGAAGCTCTTGACTGGCATCTGCACAGTTATCCCATAGCTTAGTTAGCATTTTTGCTAAACAACTAAACCGCCATCGTATTTTGAGGTTGCTTTGTAGACACACAGCGACTAGCCGCAAACACCAGCGCAGAGGAAATGAAGGACAAACAAAAGAGAAAGAAGGAGCGGACCTGGGCTGAGGCTGCTCGCATGGTAATCTCATTTTTTAATGTATTCAGCTACATGCAAAATATATGTGGTTTAATGTGAATTGATGGGTCTAGATGTGTGGGTTTCGTTATTCTGCTCACGACTATGGTTTCTGCTGTAGTATCAGCTAGCTATTGGCACTGTGGCGTTACTCTAACAACTTAAATACAGCCAGAAGGGTTGTGTTTAATATATATGGAAGAACGTAGCTACATTTTCCATCTTTTCCCGTTTCTTTCTGCTATTGACACAAAAAGCTACGTGACGCAGTATGCTAACGCTGGCTAGCATGCTATCGTGCACGTCTCCTGTTTTGAGCTCTTTGTTTGCTAGGGAGCTAGCTTGCTAGCTTTACGCTTATTACCATTCCAGCAACTTGAGTAAAAAAATAAAATAAAATAAAATAAAGAAGAAAAAGAAAAGCTAGGTAAACTCTAATGCAGGTTTACTACCTAATGTACCTCCATATCACTGAATCTGTTAAACCCAAATGTGCACGTTAATGTAGTGCACATTTGGTTCAATGCCGTGGATGTTGTTGACGATAATGCACGCTAACGTTAGCAAAGCTAACAGCTAAGGTTAACCACTAACTCAGCTTTAATGGGAATCCGCGTTAGTGCTGAATGGTGTCTTGTGTAAAGAGCCGTCCGGTACAGCAGGCTAAACGCTACAACGAGCAGAAACAACGTCGGACAGAAACCAAATATTAGTCCTATTATATAGCTACAAATTACACGTTAGGCACTAGCAGGATCTGGGTTGGGTTGGTTATGGTACATGTAATACGTGCACATGAAACAATGGAAATACACAGCTGTGAAACTGGTCTCATGGCAGATAAGGCATATTCATGATTGTAGATTTGGGGTGAAGCTCAGACCGGCTAAGTTAAATGGCTTCGCTAGCTGTGTTTTGGCAAACTAGGCCTCCTTCTTTACTCCTCAAAGCCGGAACATAACATGTGGTAGGCAAAACATTAGAAACAGCGCCCTCAATACTCATGTCCATTTCACCAGTACTGGAAACTGAAATGTCAGGAACAGATCAGTGTTAACGGTGTGTTGATAGTGCCTGTCTAAAGGAGTCTTTTTCAGAAGTTTAGATTGTGGGACTCAGTGGACAGGTTTGATTTACTAGCTGGATTAAAGTAGTCAGAAGTGTATGCAAAAACCTCACACTGTTGACTACATGTTTAAACATATTTTCTCAGGTAAAAGTATGAGAAATGTTCACACTCTTCATCAGGAAATAATCCTTTTCAGAGATGAAAACCGGCAGTTTGGTCTTCCTCTAGGATATTTGCCTCTGTGCAGCAGCAAGCAAGTTGTTTAGCCCCTTATGCTAATCCTGAAGCCTTGGTTACTTAGTGTTTATAGCGTTTGGCATTTTAGTGCATCTTTGTAGATATGCTGTCATACAGTACACTTTTACGGACATCTGAGTTGATGTTGGATCATTCAAAACCATTGTAGTGTTTTCTTGGCCATCATGCCTTAGTTATACTGCAGTTTGTGGAGAAACAATGCTGCAGTACTCTGATTTGTTCTTGGTTCACATAACTGCTGCTGATGTGTTTCTAAACAACAAATCACAAGGCGCTCAGCAATGTGCTTTTTGTTCTGATGTTCTCTTATCTTTTTCATCTGTCCTTCAGGGTTCCTTGTCCAGACTAGTTGAGGAAACTTGAAGCTGTGCGGTGTGGCAGTGATTGACATGTGCAGGCACATTTTATGGATAGCTGGATTTCATTGGCTTCGTTTTTTTTTTTTTTTTTTTTTTTTTTTTTTTGGGGGGGGGGGGGGGGGGGGTGCACATGTTTTCATTGCTTGTCTCGCCTGTGTCTGATGAAGATTTTCACATCACAACCTGTGTTGTGCCACACAATGTTTGTGGCATGTCGGTTGGTCGTGCACCTCTTGATTTTTGTAACATGGCGTGTTGCGCATGGCCGGCGCTGCTGGGTTGAAGACACAAGTGTATGATTGTGCCGCCATTTTAATGATAAACCTGCATATAAGCTCAGCGACATGCTGACACACAGAGGGAATGTTGCAGTTGTATGAAAACTTGAGTTTGTGCAAAGAACTTTGCAAAAAAAAAAAACCACTTGGCAAAGTCTTGGCTTCTGGTTTTGACCACTTCTCCTCCTTATCAGCACATATCATGCGATATTGTCATTTAGGAGACCACTGCAGCGGCTTCTTGCGCCTTAACAGCAAGTATAAATGACTGCACCTGTGTTTAGATGGCATGGTGTGGAGTGAAGCAACCATGTTGGCAGCTCTAGTAGGCATTCACAGCTGATGCTTCACATTACTTTTTAAGCTTTTGCCCATTTTTTTTTTTTTTTTTTCATTCGGTTCCCTGATCTGAAACAAAGATTGAAGTTTTTTCTATAAAACAGTATAAAGTATTTCTAACTAGGGCTGGGCCATATCATACCATTCACGGTAATACCGGTATAATGTTGGCCAAAGATAAGAAAATGAAATATCGCAATAGAATATGGGTAAAACACGCATGTGCAGTGCCTTTGTTTTCATACGCACATGGCGGAAAAAGCATGGCGGCGACGGAGAATGAGGAGGGCAAAAGCAGATTGTTGAATGAAACAGATGAACCAGAACTGGTTTGTAAAAATGCTGCAACTTCAGTGGTGTGGAACTGGTTTGGCTTTCGTCCGTCAGATACACAACAAAGCACTATTTTTGGTAGAGCATGCTAGCGGGCCGTCGTTATTACCATGTTTTTTGGAAAATACGGCACACTTAAAATCAATCCTTTGATTTTTCTGAAAGTCGACAGGGCCCTTATAATCCCGTGCGCCTTATGTATGAATTCTGGTTGTTTTTACTGACATTGAAATGAGTTTATGTCGTACACGGCGCTCGAAAATCTGTCAAATGTTTTAGTACGACTTTGCTAAGCTACGAACCCGCACCGCTTGATGGATTGTCGGAGCATTACGACTATCGTAGGCAGGAGCCTCGCGGAGTGATATGTACTGTGCTTCAACATAATATTACCGTATTGTGTGTGTATAACTTCTTTTTAAGTTTTGTGGATATTATACTGTCAGCAAGGATTTTGCATTTGCACTGTTAAATTTTTATATAACTTTAATGCACATAAAAAACAGATGCTTGTTCAAGTGAAAATACATTGATGGGGTTTTTTGCGCTAATAAAGTTGTGGAGTTGCAAAGTAATTTGTCTAGTGTCAATTATATATTTTCAAATGTATATCGTGATAAATATTTTTGGTTATAGCGCCCTGCTCTATTTCTAACTGTGGATTTCCAGTATCTGATATTTAGGACTTGCAAACTTGTGGCGAGTTTATAAGCCAAGCCAAGTCAAGTTCTGGACGGTAAGAAGACTGAGATTAGAGACCAGTCGTGGTAGTGCCCCACACCCAGCGTATTCACCTCCTCAAAGCAGTCAGCAGGAGAGGCAGTGTAGAATCATCGCAACGATTCTCTCTATCACTGTTAGCTTTGTAGCTTTGAAAAATAAAGATTCACCATTAAATACTTAAAGTACACTGAAGCCTAGCCTGAACATTGGTGAGGATCTGCCAGACAATCACAGATATTCTGCACACTCAGAATATTAGAATGGGATTTGCAGAAAATCTGCAATTTAAGATGAGAAATACTCTAAACTAGAGCTGGGCGATATGAGATTTTTTCATATCACGATATGTTTTTTTCATTTCAGGCGATAACGATATCTATCACGATATAAGCCAAATAACTATATTTGTAAGATTTAAATGTGCCGTTGCTCACAAGTAAAATGTAAAATAATCAGCAGCTTGTTTTTATTTAAATATTTATTTCCCATAATAAG
>NW_024583392.1:75949-84423 GCF_018398535.1 Haplochromis burtoni
GTTCTATCGCCCAGCTCTACTCTAAACAGATACTAAGTGTTTCATTTCAATTCATCAGATTTACAAAGGGGAAAATAAAGCTCTGAACTGACCATTGTGTTATTCTCTAAGAGTTTGATGGGCAACATCTTTTTGTTAATCAAAATTATACAACTTTTCAGGAAACTTTAGTTTTCCAAACAATATATTTTTAGAGTGTCTTTTCATTTCTACTTACTGGAAGCTGGAAAAATGTTTTTGGTGCATGTAATAGACAGAAGCAAAAAGCAAACTAAAACAAAGATCAATTGTCAGTATTTTGATTAATTACTCAACACATTAGTCTTGTGATTTCATTTTTGTTTTTTCCCCTTTCTAAAAACCCAAAGACAGCCCAGCTGTCTAGTTGTGTCAGTGCATTTAAATTTAAAACCTTTATAAGAATTATATGTTACTGTTCTCTGTGATAAGTCTCTGATGCATGTTTTTCATATAGAAAATGTTCACTACGTGCGTCATCTTCGTCAAATTTTTGAATTGATTACATTTTCAGAGTCAAATGAGGATTCGTCTAAGTTTCTGGAGGGCACAGGTGCTGTGTGTGGAGGAAGTCTAGGCTTTTAGGTGATCGTTTGGAGCTCATCATCTATTCCCTTTTTCAAGAATTTATTTTCTCATAAGCCTCACGGTCAGCTGTGATTTAACTGGTCTACTTAAATCTTTAGTTTTGAATAATTCTGAAAGAATAACTACAAATTGACCAACATCCTAGCAACATGAAGGCTACATGACAGAATTGCACGCTCAATACAGGAAATCTCTCATTCTCTAGTACAACATAACCACTTTCGTGTGCTATCCTCCTTTAACGCTAAAACATCTAGGCGTGGCCTTTTGTCAGTGTCCACGCTGCTCCGCCTCAGTCTGCAGCTTCATCTCCACAGCTTTGCTGCTCAGACCTAAAACTATTTGACTCTGGGTTTCCTTCTTTATTTGCTTGGATTAGTTCTCCACACCCTGGACTATTTCTCCTCAGTTCATCTACGTTTAACCCATTACGTCAAAGCTAATTACCTTACTTCTTAGGCAGTTGCTCTTGACTTTACACAAGTTTAATTTGAGTAAACAGCTTTAGATTCCTCGGTAGTCTTTGTACATTTGCACCCTGATCATTGAAAAGCTCAGAAATGAGCGTACTTGCTATAAAACTTTAGGATGCTGTTCTTATCCTTACATACGTGTGTGTCTGTGTGATAGATATTTATATCTAATGTAAATTGCACCCAAAATGTCTTTTTGTGTTACTTTACCTCTTTTGTTTTGCAGCATGACGGACTAAATCTGAATTTAATTTTGTGCTGTTATACAACATAAAATGAATCTATAATTTTATTTATATAATGCCAAATCACAGCAACAGTCACCTCAAGACCTTTTATATTGTAAGGCGAAGACCATATAATAATGCTAACCTTGTATTTAGTAGGGGTGCAACGATACACAAAATTCACGGTTCGGTTCGATACTTTGGTGTCACGGTTCGATATTTTTTTGATACAAAAAAATGTTCATGCCTTTTTAATTTGTCATTTATTAAAATTATAAATATATATTTTAACTCAAAAGTACAGTTTTTAAATTTAACCCTAACCCTTGTGCGTGTTTTTTATTTTGACAGCGAATGCGCACCTGCGGACCACTTATGTGCAGCCCTGGTTATTTAGCTCATCATATTGCAGCCACAGAAATTCTTTTGTCCATGAAACCATAAAGCTGCACTTTCTTTTTGCCTTATAGTCTGATTTGTCATAACTTTTCCGTTTTGTGGTAAGCTTTTCTTTGGCTGTCACTTCTTCACCCTGACCTGTCTTATTTGGCTCAGCAGAACTAAAATATATATCCTGCTGCTTTTACACACGCACTCACATAAGCTCAGCGATTCTCTGCGCGATCAACCTCTCACATGTTTAAGCTTGCTGCGGGAGATTTCACTTGTCATGTTTGCATAGTAAGCTAACGATTGATAAGACGATGTCAGAGGAATTGGTGCACAAATTATCATCACTCACAGATCAGTGCTGTCGCTCTCTATACACAGTTCGCACGATTGCAAAGTGAAAGCAAAAAACAAGCGCAAATTCAAATGCGATTTCAATATGTCACATATTGACAGTGGCTCACCGATGCCAATGACATAATTACCCAGCTACATTTCCGAAAGAATGCAAAAGCATTGACATATATATTTCCTTCCTACAATAGCCCGACGGGCAGGGCAGAGATAGATTTTGGTAGCCCGACTGGAAAAATCGCTAGCCCCGGGACGTCGGGCTAGCGATTTTGCGAGCCCTGTATCTGATTGAGGAATCACTCATCTTTGGAAAAGAGAGTTTATTACAGAGAAATGGCTCTTTCCAAAATAAAAGCTATACTATACGCTTCTTCTGGGCTATATTCTCAGCAGCATATTAAACATATCAGGTCCCCATAAGGAGAATCATGTGCTAACGGCTGTCTAAATGACTCGGGTAAAGTTTGTAGCATGCATGCTTGTTGTTTTTGTCTTTGCACTAGGATGATGTCGGCGTAAATGTGCAGTCATATTCGTTGTGTTCCCACTAGTGCTTTCAGGTTAATCTCGTTGAAATGACCTTAACGCCACAACACGGCAAATCTCCGTTAACGAGCTACCCCTGATCGCCCGTGCATGGGGCTAGACGGCCAACACGTTAACGAGCTAACTGCGCTAACACACTAGTTCCCACCCATGTAATTGAGCATTGCGTGGCACATCCAACATACTGTTTTACTTTAGTCCATGACGCTTACCTTCAGGGTCATACGTCACATGAAAACCAAAATAATTCCAAATGCCAGATCTGAATGAGGGTGGGGGAGGTTCAATTTGCCATGTTGCAAGGAGAGCTTAACTTCTGTCTCGCTAGCTTGCCCTGCGCTCTTCCTTCTGACGATGCTGTCTGTGTTGAGCGCTCAGTGGATCTGCGCTCGACAGTGCAGCCTAGGCGGAGTAGTCGAACGCAGATTCACTGAGCGCTCAACACAGACAGCATCGTCAGAAGGAAAGTTGATAAAATAAATTACAAATGTTGTATTGTTCGATACATATGCGTACCGAACCGAAAGCACTGTATCGAACGGTTCAATATCGATACGAATATCGTTGCACCCCTAGTATTTATATTTCATAAGTGGGTGTTTGCTGTTTTGTTTTTTACATGTTGCTCTTTCAGGTTTTAGAAAACTTTTCAGATGCACCCATGACTCCTAAACAAATTCTGCATGTCATCCAGACCAAGGGGCTGAAGGAGATGAGGTCAGAAACACGCACACACACAAAAATTTGCAAGCTGATAATAATAATAGCAGGCTGCAAATGTATGCACACACTCACCTGAGAATAACAGATGAGGATCTATGATAAAGTGCAGTGACAACTATTTGTCCATTATTTATCCTGATTGAAAAAGCCATATTTATAAGTAGTAGTGTAATCTTAGATGAAGTACTGATTGATAGATGACAAACTATATGTGGTGCTGAAGTTGTAGTAGTAGTTTTTTCTAAAACATTGTGGTTTACAAATTCACAGAATTTTAACCTATTATTTGAATGATGCATTTATATATTTTTAATGCTCTTATTCTGTTTTTAGCAGGAAATGAACTGATCATGTATTAGCTGAAATGTCACTGTTTATAAATTAAGTTTTTTCCCCCCTCTTTACATGGACGGTTTGGCCTGCTGCTGATCTAAACAGAAGGTATGTTGGTCAATACATATTATTGTATATGTTACACATTGATATGCACATTTTTACAATTGGGTGTTCGTGAAACGTCATGGTGGCACATCAAGTTTTCGATTGTTTGCCATGAAGTACGAAGCTGCTGTAACTGGAAGTGTGTGTGTGTGTGTGTGTGTGTGTGTGTGTGTGTGTGTGTGTGTGTGTGTGTGTGTGTGTGTGTGTACATGTGTACAGTGGTACAGCTCCTTTGGCCTGCCTGGTCACCATGCTGCATTCCCAAGTGAGAGGGGATCGAGTCAAGAACAGTATCTTCTTCAAGCTACCTGGACGAATGAGTCTTTTTACTCTCAAGGTACTGAATCAACAATTCCCAAAATAATATTCTCCCAAATTCTGATGCAACTCTCAGCTTGTGTTCGTTATATTCACAGTGGTGAATCTTTGCTACAAAAGTACTTGCTCACTGACTTATTACTAAATATTTGTACTAGTAGCTCCTGAAGTGCTCCACTTTTTTCCTAAACACCTGATGTTTTGATTGTTTAAAATTCTTCTTTGCACTGTTGGATTTGACAGTGTACATTATGCCTGCGGAGAATACTGTTATTAAGAAGGGCATCGCCTACTCTGCACTCTTTTGCTCTGTAGAAAAACGCTCCCCAGTGGACAAAGGCAACCTCGGAGTCAGAGACACCATCAGAGCCGGCTGGGGGTACGACACCCCCAGCTTCCAGCAGCAGCACCCCGGCAGCAGGCTCAGCCGTGGCCCCAGTTGGTCCCACTGAGGCCACTGAACAGGAGAGCTGCGACTCCACTGAGACTACTGCTGCTGCCAGTGTGGACAATGATGGTAACATCATTAAGCCGTGTGCTGGTCACCTCTTAGTGTGCATACCACATCCAGGGCTCTAGACTAACTTTGGGCGCACAAAAGTTAGGCGCACACAAATTCTATAATAATTTATATAATAGAATGTGTTTTTCTGGATACACTGTGCTTTTTCAGCTTTCAAAGAGTGATGACACCGTGTCAGAGCACTGGCTATGAATTTCAGAAGGATCAGGCCTTAACTTAACAGAAAAGTTAGCAATAGTTCTTTTCCTATTACAGCTATATCCACTTCTTGTCCGAGGTCATTTAAGTGAAGAAAAGAAAAAGACAGCTGCCGACAGCGCTGTAAACAACGGTAGACTGGTGGGTAATAAGCGAATGAATAATACAGATTGGAGACGGGAAACTGTTCTTGAAGTACAGAGAGAGAGCTAGCTGTGCATGAAGTGTGATTTTAATAGTCGTGGAAGCAAAACAGCAAAATTCATGACGACATTAATCAAATGTGAAGCGCAGTTTGCTGCTTCTTTTGCTGCTGGCTCGGTGAATTTTGGTTGGAGAGACAAAACCTGCAGCTCAGAATCAGCACAAAAAGACGTAATCACAGCGCGGACCGGACGCATCAGGATCGCTAAGCTCCGACAGCGTGTCCGTCTACGGGCCGTCGGGTGAGAAAGCCGAGAAAGACAAAGCTGATTCTGATGCGTCGGTGCTCTGTGTTTACGTCTTTGTGTGGAATCCGTGTACCTGCTCTCATTTGCTGTTTGGTTGTTGTTGAAATGGTTTTGTGAGCTTTAATCTGAGAATCTGGCGTTTCTGGCAAAACACAGTTATATTTAAAAGTCGATTCAGGATTTAATGAATTGATATCGCTTTATTCAAGCTACTCACCTCCCACTTCCACCTGCACTTTCAACTGGACCACGGCCAATCAGAGAGGTCCCGCCCCTTACTATCTCTGATTGGTTTAGTCCACGATAGGGGCATAATGTGTGTCTGTTGTTGACCACAGGGAAGGTTGCAGATTTTTTTTTTTTTTTTGCTACCCGAACAGTTGGTCGCACAGGTGCAACCAAATATTTTTTTTTAGTCGCACCACTGAAAAATTTGGTCGCATTTGCGACCAAATTGGTCGCACTCTAGAGCCCTGACATCCCTTTGTCTTTTCCTTAATGATGCTATGCAGTCATTCTGTTGGTCTAGTTGTTTGCAGCTCCACCTCAGCAGTGGTGCTTTGCTAGTCAGAGAGCTAAAACAAAAGGTAAACAGTAAATGATGGCAAGATAGTGTCCTGTATACTGAACTGCATATCAGTAAGACGTACCAATTTAGCACATTTATATTCTCGGATGTGTTCGTTACATTGAATTAATTAGGATGTCCGAGTCTGATGTGGCCTTACAGATAAAAAGTGTCTGTCACTCCAGACCATGTAAATCATGAAGATGACTTGATTCCTTGGCCCCTGTTATGCAGCAGCCAGTAGTAAAAACAAAATTCCTTTATTTGGGAGAAAAAATTTTGTTTTCCATCAATCAATAAAAACTTTGTTTTATAAATATGGGGGAGTCTGGGCAGTGGGCTACCAGAACTTAAATAATTTTACACATTTATCATGTAAAAACACTGACATGCACTGTTATATATTATGATCTGTCAGGGATTAAATGTGTAGTTACAGTTCTTTTCTTTTTTTTTCTTTTTTCTGTCTTATCTCCTGGTCAGTATTACTCTGTGATGCAGTGCCTGTCCTCTGTTTGTTTTCCTGGGGCATTCAAACTATTTGAAACAGACATTTCTGTTACTCAGTCTCATTGTTTCTGATATTTTGTAATCAAAGCTGAGAAATGTAAATGAAATGAGAATCCCCTTTGAGGCTCAGTGCAATAACACATCCCAGAGATCCGCATGTGGGTCGACTTGATTCATTTATAAATGTGCATAAGAGTCAAAACCACAAGATCTGTTGACAGAACTGTACAAAGAGGCTTTTATGCACTTTATTTATTTTAAAGTAACCATTTTACTAGACTGAAAACAATAATGGTGTCATTAATAGAGATTAAGGTCAAATTTGTCAATATTGGGTAGAAGCCACAAATAAGCTTGAGTTTGGGTAGAAGCCATTTCATCGTCTTAGTTAAGACGTAAAAAATTTAAGTTCTGTGCTACTTGCGGCTGCACGCCCACCTTGTAAATGTTAAGTGTATCTGCTGTTTGCAAACATGTGGAATAGTGATTATTTTTCTTTGGCTTGAAGCTTCGGTTGATGAGAGTTCATCCAGCGCCTCCTGCTCCGTGGAGCTACAGGCTCCAAGCAGCCAGCCTCAGACTCGCCTCAGCAGGTCAGCAGGACAGCAGGGTCGCACTGACACACAGCAGACCCAGCACGCGCAGACCAGACTGAGCCGCTCAAGACAGGTAGGGCCCTGCATGACACTATTTGTGGCTCCATGTCTAAAAAGAAATGTGATGTGTTTACTAGTCACACTTTTTAAGCAGTCTGCAATGTCATGCTGTACAGTACTTATACTGTGCTGCTGCCTAATTGTGTGTAACATAGATATGCAACACTTCATTCAGTCATTTCAGAATCATTTTTTATATAGCAGAATTAAAAGTAATGTATATAATTTAGCTAAGAAGGTAGACCAGTTTATCTACTAAACAAAAGCCTGGTGGTGTGATTCCAGTCTGCATACCAAATCCAAAGCCTTGAGCAAGGTACTAACCCCAAGGTACTATCAAGAGAGTTGAATCAAGAGTGTAAATGTTGGCTAGAAAAAGTTGGTGTGAAGCATGTTGTGTGAAGAGTGCTCAGCTAGAATAGAAAAGCACTATATAGGAAATGCTCCTTTTACCGTTTGGCTTATTTTGCAAAAAATTTTAAACATTTAAAACTGTTGAGTAGGGCTGCCACAAACGATTATTTTGATAGTTGACTAGTCACCAATTATTTTTGTGATTAGTCAACTAATCAGATCATGCATCCATTGGACGTTAAACACACAGCTTATTGCACCAGCATGCGTCTGCTCTTATATGACTATCATTACATTAAACACTTCAAGCTGTAAGCTATGTGCTAACTAAAAATAAAGACAAGATGATAGTTTATTAAAGTTTTAATGAAATTTGCAGATGGTCTCGGTGGAGTTTAATAAACTCGGCCGTCTGTTCTTTCTATGTAAAATATATCAGGACACTGGAGTAAACTCTCGACCATCTCACACTTCTGTTTAATCAGTTCTTATATATCATGTTTAACCTGAGTAGCGAAAGACTGCGGGGGGTTTGAAAATGATGTGCCAGGAGTTCGCTGTTCTCGCCAGCTCTAGTGAGCCTTGAACCCTCTAGCTATCGAGCTGGTGGGTAACGGACGTCTCTGAAAACATCAGAGCACTTTTACAAATATGTGATGTCTTGATAAACCGAGCAGATATTTCTGTCTTCGAATTTTGACATGCTTCGCCGCATCCCTGTAACGTAATTGGCCTACAAATGCGGCCTCTGAAGGATGCTGCCGCTGAATTTGAACACAGCTATGAAACCAGACACTGCTTTTTCTTCTTATTCGGGGTTTAACGGCAGCTGGTATCCCTGGACATGCAGTGCTGCCATCTTCTGTTTCAGTCCGTTATTACACTCTTAAATCCTACTACTTATTCATGCGTCTTTCGGGATCTTACAAAGCTTCAAACGACGCGTCGATTATGAAATTAGTCGTTGACGATTTTAATACTCGACGTAATCGCGACTAGTCGACTATTTGTGGCAGCCCTGCTGTTGAGCATAGTTCTTACTGTGTTACAGTGGGGCAAAAAAGTATTTAGTCAGCCACCGATTGTGCAAGTTCCCCCACTTAAAATGATGACAGAGGTCAGTAATTTGCACCAG
>NW_024583392.1:85791-92705 GCF_018398535.1 Haplochromis burtoni
TGTCTCTCACAGTTGAAGTGTACCTCTGGTGCAAATTACTGATCTCTTTCATCATTTTAGGTGGGGGAACTTGCACAATCGGTGGCTGACTAAATACTTTTTTGCCCCACTGTAATTGAGGTTAGTTTTATTTTAATTTTAGTTTTATTTCTATAGTTCACAACACCAGTTTTCTCAGCAGTCTGAGAACGAAATGCTCTTTTGGGGTGATGCGGTACTATGAGGGCTATGATCAAACTTGACCATTTAGTTTTTTGAGATGACAGATTATATTTATATCATCAGAGTTTGTATTTAATTCTGCGTTTAGCAGGGAGCCGATAGAACTGATGTAATGTGCCAGAGCTATAGTCCGCCTCACTGTTGCGACTGAATCTCTTGAAGGCTTTTCACTCAGCTTTTAGAACAGTCCTACATCAACGTTCAACTATAAAATGAAACATTTCAAGAATTCTCCATTTAGACAAGGAAACATACCAGTCAAAAGTTTGGACACACATTCTCATTTAATGGTTTTTCTTTATTTTTACTTTACTTCTCCTTGCTACATTGAAAACACATACTGAAGACATCAAATACATGAAGCAAGATATATGGAGTTATGTAGCAAAGGTTCCTCAAAGTAGCCGCCCTTTGCTTTGTTGACAGTGCTGCAAACCCTCGGCCTTCTCTCAGTGAGCTTCATGATGTAGTCACCTGAAATGGTTTCACTTCACAGGTGTGCCGTGTCAGGGTTCATTGTTTGTTGAATTTCTAAGACCTTGAATCCGCAGTTGAAAAAAACCATCAAGCGTTATGATGAAACTGGCTCACATGAGGACTGTCCCATGAAAGGAAGGCCCAGAGTCACCTCTGCTGCTGAGGATTAAAATTCATCAGAGTCACCAGCCTCAGAAATCACAAGTTAACAACAGCTCAGATTAGAGCCCAGATAAATGCCAAACAGAGCTCCAGTAGCAGACTGGAATGTCTTTTTTTTGTTTACTACATAATTCCATATGTGTTCATTCATAATCTTGATGCCTTCAGTGAGAATATGCAGTGCGATATGTGAAATTTTTCCAACCGACAATCGTCAGTCCATTAACCGAGGATAGGCAACATATTCACGCAGATGACTTTTTGATGGACAGAGCAATTAATTTTTTATCTGTTGTTTGGTCGAGTGTGTAAGACAGATAAATACTGGAACGGCATGTAAACATGGTTCCCTCCCCATCATTGTGTGGGGTGTTTTAAGTTTGTTTTGTTTTTTTTATTTAAATAAAATATTTTTTTTCTTACCATAGGCTACTGCCTTTCTTTCTTTCTGTTATGAGTTTGAGTATTATTATTTATTTTTTCCGTTAACTTCTTCTCTTGGCTTCCACCAACATTATTAGCCAACTTACTCATGGGCAAATAAATAAACCGCTCTTGTAAAAACGATTGGTGAAGGGCTCAGCCTATTGTCATTGGTCGATATATTAGTGTAATCGCCCAACCTTAGTAAATAGTCATGAACATAAAGAAAAAACATTAGATGAGAAGGTGCGCTCACAAAGTGGGCTTTAATAAGCCAAACTAAATCAAATGTGACTTACTAAGTAGTCAGGTACAAGCGAACAGTTACATTATTCCACTAGTAACAGCACTTCTGCATATGTCTGCCGTTTGTTTTCTACAGTCAGGAAGGCAGAGGAAGAAAGCTGTTATGATGCCTCGCGTCGTCCTCACCCCTCTTAAGGTGAATGGAGAGCATGTCCCCTCAGGTAAGAGCCTCTCTTGAATTCTCTCACACAGAATCAAGAAAAACACCTATTGCAAAAGTTGGAATACAGACTGTTGGCCATCCTGATCCAAGAGATATCAATGTTATTGAAATTCACACTCATTGCCAACAGAATCATGTAAAATACACTGGAAAAAAATTCAAGGTTTGATTCACCAGCCATCATACACTGGATTGTACCAGTGTACCGGTCATAAATTTATGCATGAAGAGTCATATTTTTAAACTTGTTGATTTGTTGTTACACACCAGGGCCCTATTTCAGGAAGCCGGTTTAGAAAACTCAGAGTGAAAAACGATACTCAGGGTTGAGTAACCCCGAACTGTCCAACTCGGAATATTCGGTTTCAGAAAGGCTGATAACAAGTAGTTCAGTCAACGCGGAGTTGCTTTAACCCCAAGTGAAGCGCGCGGACGAGGATACATAAAGCCCTGATAAGCGGAGCACAGATTAAGCGAGTCACCATGGAGACGGAGGGAAAGAAGGCGCGGTCAATGTATTTTACAGCGCTTGAGGCCGAAATTCTGATGGCAGCATATGCCGATAACATGCAAATTTTGCAGAAAAAAAGTAACACAGCCTCAGCTGCAAAAGAAAGGGAGCATGCATGGCAAAACATAGCCGACAGAGTCAATGCGTGAGTGTTAATATAAACATTGATCTAGGGATTTCCACCCATTTAACACGTTATTTTTATATGTTATTTTATTTGTTATTTTATACATTTTATTTTGTGATGTGATGTGAGCGCAGGTGCAACCCAACAGGCCCCAAACGTTCCTGGCAGCAAGTAAAAATGAAATATAAAAATATAGTCCAAACAGGTAAGGTGTAATTGTATTATGAGCCATAGTGCTTGGTCTGTTTGTCCGATGTAAATCAATTGCAGTTAGAGGCTACATTAATTTTCTTTCTGTAAGCACTTACTCTGTATGCTCAAATGTGACCCGTTATAGCCAACAGAAAAAAAGCGGAGGCCCGAAAAACAGGTGGGGGTCCTCCACCACCACCACTCACAGAGGCTGAGCAGTTGGCCCTCAGCCAAAACAGTGGGCGCCCTGTGGCTGAAGGCATCTCTGCGGGGACATCCTCTGAGTCAATAACCCCGCAAGACACAAGTGCCTACATAGGGGGTAAATTCAAAATAATACATGATGTGCATACATCCTTTCTTCACAGTCACCTTTGCAGTGCTGCTCATTCATTTGATAAACTCTTTACCATAATGGATTATTTTGTAGTGAAGTCATTTTCCTACTGATTTTGCCTTCCCTCAGTCTTGGTTGTCTTTGAGAGCATAATGACAATGAAGTGTAAGGTGATTGGTATGTTTGTTAATTGCCATTTGGTCCCTTGTAAGTTATAAGTGACCTGTATAAACCTCATATTCTATCAGTTGATGGTGGTGGTGTACTGCATCTGGTGCAGCCTCCTGTTGAGCCAGACCAACATGCAGTTGTGAGTAATACTCCACAGATTATATGAGTTTACAGTAGAACAGCAATGTTGTTTATTTCTTTACTACAGGAAAATAATGAAGAAACATTGACAGCTGTTACAGAGGAGGAAGCAACAGAGACACTTTATGAGGTTTACATCTTTTAATACTTTGTGTACAGGAAACACAGGCGACCAATAAAGCCAGTTGAACATAAAATCTGTTTATTCTTCTTTCAACATGTTGAGGTGATGGGTCAAAAGAAATGATTGTGACATATGGTGTCTCTGACTGCGCTTCCATCTTGTATGTCCGTGGGAGGGTCAGGATGTTCATGGTTTGGATCACTGCTGATGTTTGGTTCAGAAGGACAGTGTTCTCCTCTAATTGTGGCAATGTTGTGAAGAATCACACATGCCACAATAATGTCACATGCCCTTTCTGGGGTGACCCTGAGTCTTTGCAGGCACTGGAACCGGGCCTTAAGCATTCCGATAGTCATTTCAATTCTGGCTCTTGTCCTGCAATTAGCCAGATTATATCGCTGCTGTGGGCCCGGTTCAGGGTCAGGGTAAGGGGTAAGCAAATAGGGTAAACATGGATACCCCCTATCACCAAGCAAGTAGCCAGTGAACTCTCCTAAGACAGAAGGATACACTTCAGTTCAAATGTCCCTGAAGCAATTGGTCTTTATATATTTTAAAGTATTCTCAACTCACCATGTCCAAATTTTGTGCTCAGTGTACATTCACGGAATATTTGTGAGTCATGAACAGAGCCTGGCCACTTGGCTTCCACATTTGTGATAATGTTGGCAGCATCATATATGATCTTCACAGTGCAGAGAACACAAATTAGCATCCATTACTATAATGAAATAATTGTTAGTTTGAAATGCTACAGGGAACTATGTACCTGTACATTAATGCTGTGGAAAGACTTCCTGTTCACATAGTCTCCTTCATTTACTGAAGGAGCAATGATTGGAATGTGAGTGCCATCTGTACAGCCAATCACGCCTGGGAACCCTGAAAATAAATGTAAAATTTAAGTAGTAGTCCAAGTATCACCACATCATAAATTAAGTTTTGTTCATCCTGCTACCTGCAATTTTGTGGCATCCCTCTTTGATAAATCTTGTGGGTCTATGACCGGGGAACACCACAAACGAGTACAGGAGACGTTTCAGTGCAACTGTAACATTCCTGACTGCCCGACAGACGGTAGCCTTGGAAACGTGCTCAGCGTCACCAATATTATACAGAAAGCTCCCGTTTGCAAAAAACCGAAGTGCAATACAAATAATATGTAATGAACTGAGAGCATGTCCGCGATGTCACATGCGTAATATATGGCCTGAGGATGTTAGTCAAATAACTTATAGATTGTGCTGAGAAACGGTAACGTTCACACAGAAACTCATCAGGAAATGATAAAATGTCCAAACGCGATCTGATCACTCTCTCCCGGCGGAGAGCTCTGCGGAGAATTTGGGCTTCACGATCTACTGGCTCTTCAAGGAAGGGCACGCCATGTCCGACACTTCCTACTGTCAGGTTTCCGACAAAGGGGCGGAGACAGTCAGGGTTAGTTGTAGTAAACCTGCTAGGGGGCAGGTTAGCTTCACGGAGTGTGTCGTCATAGTGACTCACTCAGGCTTCAGCTGAACTCGCTTTGTGAAACCGAAAACCCAGAGTTTTCGTTAACTCAGGGTATACTTACTCAGTTTTTCCACTAAACCGGCTTCCTGAAATAGGGCCCAGGGCTGGTACCTGGAAGTGTACTAAGAAAGGTGTTTATGAGCACTGCATGACTTTGTTGCTTTGCAGCTGAACTACAGCATCTGTCTACATCATCTTGAGTTAAAAGTTTTCTGGGGGGTTTGTCATGAATAGGTCCCATGAAGCGGAGTCGGGGAGGGGTGGATGTAGACTTTGAAACGCCAGGCTCCATCCTGGTCAACACCAACATCAGAGCTCTCATCAATACGCGGACATTCTTAGCTTTCCCGGTACACTCACAACAGCAGCTGCTGCAGCTGCTGCCTGAGGTGGACCGACAAGTAAGCGGTCTTTCTATTCTTTATTCCAGTTTATGTTTACTGTAATATTATATGTGCCAATATCTAGCACAGGGCAAATGAGAAACGAATTAAACTGATATTTTTAACACTTACTGCAGGGAGGAAGAAAAAAAGAGAGTTTTGAGCTTGTAGATTTTTGATGTACAGCAGTAATTTCAGTAGTGCGCAGCGGTGTGCCTGCTCTGCTACAGACTTTTTGTATTCTTGGAATAATGAAATTTTAAAATCAAAATCAAATCAAAATTTATTTATATAGCACATATTAAAACAACAGTGTTGACCATAGTGCTTCACAGTCAATAAAAACATGAGACAGTTAAAACAAACAATAGAAGAGGACAACAAACAATAGGTAACAACGCAACAAGCTAAAACAGCCAACTAGACAGAATCAAAAGCCAAAGTAAAAAAATAAGTTTTAAGACGTAATTTAAAAGACTGGATAGACTCGGCAGTGCGAATATGAACGGGGAGGTTATTCCAGAGTCTGGGTGCCACGGATGCAAAGGCCCGATCGCCTCTCGACTTCATTCGAGTCCTAGGTTGTGCTAGGAGCCTATGGTTGGATGATCTAAGTGCCCTGTTGGGATTGTATGAATGGAGTAATGAAATTTTAAATTCCTTCTACAGTTATTTTATATGTGTACTTAAACGTTTTTAGTGTTGTACTTAGGGCACCAAACACTCAACTATGTACTCATCACTTGACTTGTTGTCTCACGTCATTTTGTCTCTGGTTGTAGATTGGACCTGATGGCATGGCCAGACTGAGCAGTTCAGCTCTTAACAATGAATTTTTTACCCACGCCTCCCAGAGCTGGAAAGAGAGGCTGGGTGATGGTAAGTTTCTGGTCATTCATAGACAGATTGCCATGCTTTACTGACTTCATCACTGTTCTTCAATAGGGTTTGACATAATCAATGGCCCAATGCCCCAGAGCCAGTAAAACAAGATTGTTAGGCAAGTTGTTTGGCCATCTGCTGTTTGCTCCAGTGGCCGTGTTTCCACCTATTGCAATTCCACAACTTCCTGTCTAAAAGGAATCCTCACTCACACGTAGTTTCTTCTTCAATTTAGTATGAAATAAAAAGAGACTTCTTAGTGACTGTGAGAACAGGATAAAAGATCTTCAATGAATTTATTTCAATATAGTTTTCAGACTGTAAAAATGTATTTAGGAAATCATGCAAAACGTTTTTAACCCAAGCAGCATCTATTTATCTGAATGAAAAAGGTTTATAGCACTGAAGATGATTTTATCATAGTTGCAATTTGTGGTGCAGCATCTCTTCTGACACAGCAAGCTCAAAAACGACAGCACAAAGATCATGAACCTAGGTGGAGTGAAGGAAACATTTTTCTTTTTCAATGGTGTTTAGTAGAGCAGGGCGATATGACCAAAAATATTTATCACGATATACATTTGAAAATTTGCGATAACGATATAACTGACACTAGACAAAATACTTTACAACTCCACAACTTTATTAGTGGAAAAAAACCAAACAAACATCAATGTATTTTCACTTAAACAAGCAGCTGTTTTTATGTGCATTAAAGTTATATAAAAATTTACAGTGCAAAAAATTCCTTGCTGACAGTTTAACCAAAAGGCATTTC
>NW_024583393.1:0-1033 GCF_018398535.1 Haplochromis burtoni
CAAACCTGAATAAAAAAACTGGCCGTTTACACACAATTAAGTTCAGCTTATGGAGTCGGATCATTTTCTTTTTCTGTGGATACAACTATCTAAAAGTTTGAATAACAACTCCGTCTCACTCACTTACAAAACCTTAAATATGATGTGAGTCTTCAAAACTTACACACAAACCACTGCACACGTTTGTAAGTACCATTACCATTATCAGGATACCATTAAGGGAAATCTATGTTTGCCACAAGTTCCTGAAAATGTCACGATGTAAGTCCTGTTAAGAAGTGAAGTGTTTTTGAAGCGCTTTTACTTTGAAACAGAAGTGTGGAGTTTGTATAATATACAATTACAAAGTTTAACAGAACAGGATTTGATCAGACGTTGTAAAAATACTGATAGATTATTATCATTATTACATAAAGAGACCAGATGATTGAAACAGGAGTGTTCCTATTATTGTTTATGCTCGAGTTTTAGTTGCTAATGTCAAACCAGTACATCCCAGCAGCTTGTAAGGTGGAATATTTTACCAGTTATTAGTAAAATATTTCACCTTATTCTTGACTCAATACAACAGGAGCACCAAATCAACCCATGAACACCTTAAATGTCAGCTCTCTGTTGATTGCTTTAGTCTATTCAGTTCACTGATTGCTGGGTTTTAGTGTCTCTACTGGAACTGCAGAAAAAGGCAAAAAAGTGACACAGTTAATGTTTTTGGTTTCTCTTCATGCCATGGAGGAATGCAACTATCTGGTTACTACTTCACAAATTGTGTGAGGAGATAAAGAATTGGACTGGATGACTGTTCCGAGATGTGGACTGGTCTGTTGTGCTGAACAAAAGTCCAGGCCTGAAGAAGTTTACCAGTTCCTCTACAGTATACTTAACTGGAAGATCTCCTCTCATCTATGACCACAACCTCTGGATAGTTACACAAAGAATAAGATTTGGATACAAGCAAATACCTGTTAAGGTATGGCTTTATTTCTGTGCCTCTATTCTGAGCGCACATCATAACATTTTGGAAACACAAATG
>NW_024583393.1:3607-5470 GCF_018398535.1 Haplochromis burtoni
CAACATTATACCGGTATTACCGTGAACGGTATGATATGGCCCAGCCCTACTACACAGCTCCTTAACAAGGTGTTTCTTGTTGGAGATCCTCAGGACTCAGTGTCTGAGGAGACCGGTGGACGGAGTAGGCATCTCAGCTTGGGCTGCTGTCCTCTTCAGCCTGAACTCCAAAAAAGTGGTAGACAACTGATGACATTGAAATTGTTACTTTTCTATAATACTTGGATACAAAAACATCTCAAGTAAGTCTGAAGTAAGTGCTTGCAGACATTTCCAGCTCCTGCAAAATATTTTCAGCGTAAATAATTTACTATAAGAGGCAAAACACATTTAAATCTGAATTTGTACATTTCTGTAAACAATAATTTGGTTTAAATCAATTCTTTTGTCTTCAATAACTCATTGTTCATATTGCGATAGACCTAATGAACAGCTTGCATTGGCCTGACTATTGTAATATTACACTTTACACAGTCGTGTTTCAGCGATTAGTGAGAAGTTTAAAAAGGTGACCTTTAATTGTCAACGTTTGGTTGGTCAGTAGGTCCACAGACCACTGTTTGGTGCCCACTTCTGTGAATGCTAAGGACGACATCTGCGTTCTTCGTAACAGTGGTGTCAACAATAACGGTCATTATTTTAATGTTTGATGGCTACAGGCTGACCTTAATGACCCACTTCACATTACTCACTGGCCTGTATATTTTCTCCCAGGAGGAGGTGTTTCAGTGGTGGGGGGAGTGGTCTACGTGGTCCTCCTGTTCCAGGAGCTGTGGAGGAGGAGTGAGGAGCCAGGAGAGACACTGTCTCATGCAGAGGTAACTGAGTGACTTTCAGATGATATTCCACCTTCTGAATATTTTGGTTTCCAATACATGTGCAGTCTCAGCCTACAGATGTAACTGTAACCCAGACGCACAAACACCAAACATTGTTCTGAAGAATAAAACAGATCAGCTGTGCCGTGGCTATCGATTTGTTTAGTAATTGCAGTGTTTCTGCACCATATTAAAATCATATTAAAAGAAAACTTTTACATTTTAGTACAGTCATTTCAAATACAGTAAAGTACACATACAACCTAAATTAAGGCATAAAAAGCATCTCTGTCCTTTGAAAGGCTGCCAGTATCTCCTGGATGAGACCGGTTTACATTTATTTATGTCAGATAATTAAAAGAAGTGTGATTCCACAGCTGTTCCCACACAAACAGCAGCACGAGCAAGAGTCGCCCACCGACTCCAGACTTCCTGTGTCATTGTGATAGTCCTCGTCTTGTGTGTCTCATGTTAACTCGTCCCTCCTGACGTGTCCCAGCTGTCTCTACTCACTTGTCTTCTTCCTCCAAAATAAAAGTCTGTCTTTGATTTATCCTTCATTTGTCTGTGAGTCTGCACTACATTCATCACACGGATAGCAATTTTTTTTTCACCTGTCCCGTTTGGTTCTTTTAATAATAATAATAATGGATTGCATTTTTATAGCGCTTTTCGAGACCCTCAAAGCGCTTTACAATACCACTATTCATTCACTCTCACATTCACACACTGGTGGAGGCAGCTACAGTTGTACCCACAGCTGTCCTGGGACAGACTGACAGAAGCGAGGCTGCCATCAGAATTATTGTCTAAAGGCAAAGAAAGATCCCAACGGATTTACTTTACCAAATGGACCATCCCGGCCTTGCCGTATTGGTCTATTTGATTCACCTTTGCTTTTATTGTTTATTTTAATTTATTTTCACTTGCTACACACGGGACAGACTTGACTGGGGGAAAGAAAGAGGGAAAGAAAAACAGTGGGGAAGAGGGACGGTGATAAAAGGCAAAAAACAAAAACCAACAAAACAAACAGACAAAAAAT
>NW_024583393.1:42665-44982 GCF_018398535.1 Haplochromis burtoni
TGGAGATGTTTTACGGACCTGTGATAACTACTCCACTTTGTTCTCAGATGGGAGACGAGTGGTTGGAGCGCGTGCTCTCGGACGTGTGGCGAGGGCGTGCAGTATCGTATCGTACGTTGCTGGAAGATGCTGTCTCCTGGGTTCGACTCCTCTGTCTACGATTCGCTCTGTCTGTCACATGATCTCCACAAACCAGCCAATAGGAAGGTGTGCCACGGCCAAAGCTGCGGACCCCAGTGGGAGGTGTCGGAGTGGTCGGAGGTTTGTGCTACAGCAGCGTCTAACTTTCATAACAACCAGTTCTCGTTTAATGTTGGTTCACTGCAAACTTCTTACATGTCCTTACGTGTTACCAAGCAAGAAGAAACTTTCCATGATTCACCTTTTTGAGATTTTGTCTCCCGTCAGGAGGACACGTGAATATTGTCATACTTCATCACACCAGCTGTCATTCATCGTTTCTCCCTCCGTGTGTCAGTGCTCAGCACGCTGTGGCTCTCGGGGCATCCGCACTCGAGAGGTTCGTTGCTCTATGGAGAGGAAACTGTGTAACGAGACCTCTCGGCCAATAGAGAGCCAGGAATGTGAAGGCCCACCTTGTGACAGACGATGGAGCGTTTCTGATTGGGGACCTGTGAGTTCAGCCCTTTACTGTACCCACCACACACTGACACTGTCAATCACTGTTTCCAAGCCTGAAACTGTAAAGTTTGGTCATTTCGATGACCTGACAGTGTGTCTGTGAGAGGTATCACCAGATACGTCACCATGGTAACAAACCAGTCTCGAGTCACTCGGGTCTTTATCTTTTGATTTTCTTGTCGTTTTTAAAGTTTTCCAGGCTTTATGAGCATCTGTGGACACTCGCTGCTTTTTCACTCGTTTACTTGAACCTGAATGTTTTTGTTGTTAAGCCACTAAACACTGCTTCATGCCCAACTCTGGGCTGTGTGTGCAGTGTGCAGACAGCTTAGCAAAGAACCACTTTGAAACTGCATATTAAGATTATTCGTTA
Source organism: Haplochromis burtoni (assembly GCF_018398535.1). NCBI lineage: Eukaryota > Metazoa > Chordata > Actinopteri > Cichliformes > Cichlidae > Haplochromis > Haplochromis burtoni. The sequence goes on from NW_024583393.1 coordinate 43,681, forward strand.
TTAGCACAAAAACACAGAGTTTGCAATGTTTTTTTTATTATTCTACGAAAAATGCCGAAGATAAAAGAGTTTAACAGGTTAAAATAGGTTTTATATAGAGCAACAAAGAACTACACAGAGCATTTGAAGCCTTTGGGCCTTCAGTCGATCCATCTCTTTGCTTCAGCCTCTCCTGAAATGGTCCCAGTGGAACGGCGGCTGTCAGTTACTGGGCTGAAAACCAGTGGATTACAGTGGGATAAACATCAGATTAATCTGACTCGATTTTGCAGTGTTGTAGTTTTCAGAGGTGGAGGTTATGAGCAGCTTTTGTGCAGCGTGTAAATGTATTTTGCATGAAAATGTCTCTGCATCGTGTCAGTGCTCAGGTGAGTGCGGGGAGGGCAGGATGGTGCGTTCTGTGACCTGCCGTTCGTCAGGCGGACTTGTGATGTCAGACAGGCAGTGCGACCAGCCGTTACGCCCGTTGGCCATCTATCCCTGCGGTGACAGAGACTGTGCTCCACACTGGGTTGAGCAGGAGTGGCAACAGGTGACTGTGGCACAGTGAAGACGTCATATTTTAACGCTATATAAGGATCGTGCACTCTTTAGTTTTGCATCTGTGTTTCAGTGTAACGCTACCTGTGGCCGCGGCGTGCGACAGCGTCAGGTGGTGTGTACTGGCCTGGAAGGAGGAGTGTTCAAAGAGTTTCCAGACAGCAGCTGTAACCAAACCAACAAACCGCAGATGAGCTCATCCTGCTTCCAGAGACCCTGCTCCAAGTGGTTCACCACATCCTGGTCTCAGGTAGCGACGCCTGTCATCAGCCACCCAGCACACAATCGCAGCCGTCTCACATTTTTCAAACTTTCCTCAACAAACTACAATTGGCAAGTTTGACCTCTTGTTCACTCAGTGCAGCAAGACCTGTGGGCGTGGCGTACAGGTTCGAGAGGTCAAGTGTTACCAAGGGGAGGAGCTGGTAACGAGGGGTCACAGCTGCGACTCTGCCCTCAAGCCAGAAACCAAGCAGAGCTGTGAAATCCAGAGCTGTCCGACAGAAGCACCAGGTATAAAAACTCCAAGAGCAGACGATGCCACCGTGAGACGATGACTTTCTAACAGGAGCTTTGTTATGTGTGTGTTTATCCTGCAGCATCACAAGGAGCAGACTTCTGCCAGGACAAAGCAACAGCCAACTGCGCCCTGGTTCTCAAGGTGAAGCTGTGTTCCCACTGGTACTACAGGAAAGCCTGCTGCCAGTCCTGTAAGGCACCCAGACCCTGAAGCCTTCGCTGTAACCTCTCACCTCAGCATCA
>NW_024583393.1:45146-47091 GCF_018398535.1 Haplochromis burtoni
GTATACCAGTACGAGGTCTTCTCCCAGCATCCTTTCTGAACTATATCACTGACTGTGGTACTAGTTTAGTCACAACCTCCAACTCAGACAATGTGAAGATAGACTAGCTTTAGGGGGCAGAGCTGGGTGATGAGGAGGAAACAGTTCTTTCTGTGTTCATCGCTCCAGATAACAAATGTGTCATTTCTACGGTGCTAAAGAAGCTGTATGTAAACACGTCAGAGCCTAAAGCGACGGTCGTCACTGTGGCAGCAGACTGAGACAGGCGGGGAAACTCGGCCCTGTCCTTAATGTACACAAACGGGGAGTTTGGGCAGGTTGTCCTCCTGCTGCCAGCATGGAACGCAGCTCCTCGTCCTCCCCGCACAGCACGGCTACCGTAATGTCACCTGTCGTATCCATACCGCCGCTTACGTCTTCAAATCGAACTGCATTTGAACAATATTTTCAGCCCTTCAAATGGAAACACAGCTGATATTCAAAGTGAACCTGGACACAGCACAGAAAAAAAACAGCTCATTGTGTTTCCATTTAAATGAAAGAATCCAAAGTATTAACTGAGTTTATCTATACAGCATCAAATCATAAAGTCGCCTCACAGTGCTTCACGTTGTATCTAACATTGTAACGTGCCTTTTAATGGGATTAATGTGCCTTTGGAACTATTGTCAAGCGACATCTAACTGAAAACTGCGTTTTCACTGCAGCATCTCTAAAGATTGTTTCCTAGCTGGTAGTAATGAGTGTCCGTTGCACAAAATGATTCTTTAGCTTGCAGCCGGGGTCATCCTCTGTAAATAAGATGGCTCTGGGAAAGCTGGTACAAGTTTACTGGTAAGGAGTCAAGAAACAATTGTGACTTCTGTGGGCTTTTCAACCTGCAGCAGCTGAAGGACAACACGCCAGCCGTGCAAACAGAGCAGCAGGAACACGCTGCTGCCAGTGAAAACTGCCCGGGCCAAACTCTCGTCTGCGTAGTACACTGTTTGTTTACCTGATGTTACACTGCCTCAGAGCTGCTGCTGCTCTGACTGTTTGTACTGTATCCCACTGAAAGAATTAAAGGTGAGTGTTTGTGTGTTGACCCACTGCTTCTTTGTAGTCGGACTGACCCTTGCATTTAGCGATGCTGTTGGATATCAAGGTGTAGTTGTGAAATAGAAGGAACGAGCTTAAACTTTAGTGGTGTGCAGCTTAAAGGTGGTAATTCAAGCTAGGTTGAATGTGTGTGTGAATAAAAGAAACACAGACGTGAAGACGTGATCTGACCCTCTGTGTGGATGTGTGTCACAGTTAATCGTTAGATCAGTTTCACCCTTCATGACCTTCACAATTAACATCAACGTTAGAAAAGGTGAAATCTCAGGGCCCAGCCTCCTCTGCTCCACTGCTGCAGCCGAGCCCCCCACAGAGCCCTTTTTGTGCATTAACATTATCCATGATTGTGGTTGGAAAGGTAGATAGTTAACAGATATCCTCACAAAATAAAAGACAAACAGTCATAACATTGGATTTTCATAGATGAGACATCAGATACAAATATTCAATTAAGTTTTATTTATACAGTGCAAAACCACAACAGTCGCCCCAAGGCGGTTTATGTAAGTTAAAGACCCTAATAGGGAGGAAAACCCAACAATCATATGACCCCCTGTGAGCAGCACTTTCATGACAGTGGGAAGGAAAAACTCCCTTTTAACAGGAAGAAACCTTCAGCAGAACCAGGCTCAGGGTTCTCTTTACTAATCTACAAACATGACACATTATGTGAAATCCATAAGGAATCTTGTGGACTGGATTTTACTGCCATGGTTTGGGTCTAGTGATCCTTTATCCTGTAGTAAAACATTTCTACCCTGATGGCAGTGACGTCCTATAGGTCAACCTTGACTAAGGGACTTTGAGTGGTTGTAGCGCTTGTTAGATTATAATATTATTTTATGCC
>NW_024583393.1:73669-75562 GCF_018398535.1 Haplochromis burtoni
TGTGTGTGTGTGTGTGTGTGTGTGTTTCATAATAGCCAGCAGAGTGCACCATGATGAGACCCAGAAACTAAATATTGTGTGTGGCACCCCCACCCCACCCCCACCACAGAGAGCTGGACACCAGCAGCAGGGAGGACCCTGGGAAAGTTTCACAGAGGAGCCCGAACACCAAGCTCTGCTGTTCGACCACAGATGTGGCACTCTGTGAGGGCTGCTGTCTCAGCATGTTTAATATGTTACTTATACAACTCTGAACCTGATGGAGGGCTTCAGCGAAGTCTTTTTTGATTATTTGACTTCAGTAAAAACAGTAGAGACAGTAGAATGTGAGCAGCTGGAGTCTGCGGGTCACTTACTGCACAGCGTGAGGAGTTTGTGTTACCTTGAAGTAGCAGGCATGCCTTTGTTCCTGGCTCTCTCACTCTCTCCCATCTTGTCCATCCATGTGCCGCAGTTAAAGCGGTTTCCTCCGCTCACAAAACCTGTGGCGGGGTCGACCCGAGCAACGACGCTGAACCCTGCAAAGAGCAAAAGGTTGTGAGGTGCAGTACCCGAAAAATCTTGGTAGTAAGAACTTAGTAAAACCAGATGATGTCATCGGCTTATCAGCTGTTAGAAATTACTTTCTTAAAATGTGTATAAGTACTCTGAATACGCAACTCATTTAACACACACACCTTCATCTCTCATTTTCATGTCTATTTTGGGTCCAGCGTTTCTCTCTCTGAAGGAAATGCCCTCCAAGTGGCGCCGCAGAGCTTCATGGATCACATCATACAGAGGCTGCTCCTGCACATGTATGAACACACAGAACATTCGGGGCATAAACACACAACACTCAGCATCTGTGTGGGCCACTCCAGTATTTGGTGACTGCCAGCAGTCGCATTAAAGAGACGCCGATGCTGCTGGAACACAGGAGGAGCAGGTGTACCAGTCCAGGTGTGCACCTGTTAAATGTACTATTAGTGCTCTGATTAATAAGAGGAGCAGCTCGTTAGGATCGTGGTCTTTGTAGTTTAGCCTCCTTTTGGGTCAAAGGTTACACATCAGCTAGCTATGACGGTATGTCAGTGTGCGAGTGCTGACTGCTTTGTTAAATTGTTTGCAGTGTTTAGTGAAGCCCTGAGATAAGCATGCCGCCTGAAAATGAACTTAAGGAAAATATTTTCAGTACTGTGCAAAAATCTTGAGCCACCCCCTCATTTCTTCATATTTTAGGGACAATAGGTGCAGAGATTCATTGAAACGTCCAGAAATACAGTCAAACAGCACAAAGTGAGTATTTGGTACGATCCCTGTAACACAGCCTGAACAGCTCGTCTAAGTAACCCTAAAGAACATTTCTCTGTTCCACTCAGTCATGATGATCCCACACGAACGCTGCATGAACACAGTCTGCATCCTGTTGTACACAGGGCCACAGTCACTGGTGTCATGCCTGACTGTGCTTACAGAGGACAACTTGGACCACAAAGTCCAAAAGACCTGGTGCCACTGATGTTCCTGTCACAGCTCAGCCTTCTCTGCCCGTTTCCCTTAAGAACGGCGTAGGAATGTAGAGAGACTAATACTGGCTGAAGGGCCAGGGGTGAGCTCCAGCCTGAGGTGTGTGTGTGTGTGTGTGTGTGTGTCTGTGTGTACATACCACCTCTCCAGGTTTACAAGGCTCGCAGTCATCAGTGGGGTACATGCGTGTGACAGGGCAGCTAAGGATTTCATGCCCTCTGGGAACCTGGGTAGTGTAGTCCTGAACACAAGCACGAATGCACAAAGGTGTTTGTTTAGACACAGATTTAATGAGCAGCTTGAAAGTTAAACATTGACGTTTAGCATCATTGATCCCCCATCTCATTGATGGGGGATCATCTTTCAGTACTGTTCCACACATGA
>NW_024583393.1:76120-92602 GCF_018398535.1 Haplochromis burtoni
TACCCTCACTCTGCTCTCTCTTGTTTCTAGTTTAAGTTCACAGCAGCTCCCACCTGGATGCACTGCAGCCACCACCACACAGCGTCCCTGCAGTTGTATCTGGCACATCGACCCTCCCCCAGCAGGTTGGGGATCAAACCGTGGCGCAATGTCCCTGCAAAGGCCAGGATGATGTTGCTATGGAGACCATGATAAGGAATTTAGTTTGTAAGGAAATGTAATATAATTAATACACTCGTGTGTCATGAGAATCAGATGAGGTGCACGGGGCCACGCACCGAGCCTCGACGTGTCTACCAGTGAGGAGCAGCAGTCCCCTGAGAGCGATGAAGGTGTCTCTGCCCCAGCAACGGAAAATCCCCGCAGAGAAATGAGGAAGACCTGACAAAGAGACGTGACTCAAAACAAGATTTCATCGGGAAACACAGCATCAGATGTGTGTGACTGTTACCTGCAGCCAGTGAGGCGCAGCACTGCTCCTTCTGGCCCGTGATTGGACTGATGCGGTACGGGACGTCGTCTAATTGAGCAGAAACAGGAGGCAGAGCAGGAAAGCGTCCAACGCTGCACATCTGAACCGAACCGAGCGCCAGGTGACGAACAAAGGTAGAGCCGTTCTGGACAAAGCTGTTTTCAGACGGAGGACAGGTACACGTCATCGCTCGACCGCAGCGAACCGGACACAGAGATGAAGATGAGCTGTACACTAACATTTCAGTACAACAAAGAGATCTGCTGTGTCGACAGACACAGCACAGCCTACCTGGACATGAGTTTGTAGGTGGCATCGAGGGCTGTGGTGTAGGTGGAAACTAGGATGGCATCAAAGTAGCAGGGGATGAGGTAGCGGGGCATGTGTTTGAGGAAATTAAACATGGCTGCCAACCAGCGACCCACCTGCAGACACACAGAAGATGAAGACTTGTGTCTGACAGAAACAAGCAGCCGTGTTTGAGGAAGAACGAGTATAAGGAGGAGACGCAGGAAGGCTCAGTACTCAGCAGCACCTGCCTCAAACAACTATGGTCCAGGGCAGGGACAGAAATATCTAAGCTTGTGTCTCAGTCAGCTTGGTCGCACACGGGCCTGAGCAAATGACTCGGTAGCATTAGCACTTTGTAGGATTAGCGCTTTGTAGGATTAGCGCTTTGTAGCTAGCAGCCTGTGAGTTCAGGTTTTTGGAGCACAATTTAAGGAGTCAGTCATGTTGCAGACGTTTCCTCCAGTGCTAATGTGGATTTCATTGAGCTTTAGTCAGCTTAGGCTTTTAACTTATTTTAGTGTTAGCCGACTAAATATCATTAGATTGTTGGAGAGTATAAAGTTTGTCATGTTTTTACCAGTGACAGTTTACAGAGTCTGTATGCACGCTTCTCTTCTTCTGCAGTACTGACTTTATGGGGTTTCATGAGAAACAGTATGGCAGATAGTCGTTTCACTTCCACACACCCTCCTTTATGTTCATCTTGTTTTTATTCGGTGATTAAAGTCTCAAATACATTTCATCCATTCATGGTTTTCTGTCATGTTTGTTCTCAAACAGCTGCTCCAGTCCTTTAGCACACTCAGTATTTCATCGTTATCTAAATGAACATTAGTGGCGATTCCCTCCGACAGAGTCTCTGAAGTACTGGGAACAACAGGAACAGGAAGAATGTGAAAACTGCACACAGAAAACTCAAACCCAGAAGCCGGCCTGTGTGAGGTGGCCTGTGGTGGTAAGAGGTCATCACAAACAGGAGCCTTAAACCAGTCCCAGTCTCACCTCTGCCAGCGGCCCCTCCCTGTGCATCAGCCTATTGGCGACGAAGTCTATGAGCCAGTCTCCGTCTCTGAGGTTGGCACACAAAGGATGGCCCAGGTCGTTGTTGGGACGAACATCAGCAAACACAGACATCAGACCTGCAAACACAGCAACACTTTAGTAACACTCATTTGGTCTCCATCCTAGATGAGGTACAGACTGGACTGAAGAACATAAAGTTACCCTGAAGTCCTGCGTATTTGAGAGTTTCCCAGCCTGGGATACTGTAACAGCCTCCGCCTTCCTCTTTTTCCTCCGTGTCGCAGCAAAACAGCAGGACATTCATGTCTGCCAGCGTCAGCTTAGACATGAGCCTGTTAAACACAGTTTCAATAAGAAGCTGCTACAGGCCATCAGTCTCCATTGTGCTGCTCGTTCAAAGTACTCCTGACTGCACCTCACCTAAAGCTAAAAGCATGAACATAAACAGCAGCGTTCATCTATCCCGTCACATTTCCCTGATGATTTTATGTTCCTACTAACTGATGGATGATCAGAGTACAGCAACCTACTAATGATGTGACTGACACCTGTTTGACAAGTCCTGGTTTTACACCATAGCTCATGACAGCTGGTATCCAATTATGTCCATCAAGCTATGACGACAAAAGCGCTCAATCTTTGGGTCTGTGTGGGTACAGAGTATGTAAGAGGTGTGTGTAAAATACTGTACTACTAACAGGATGAAGTACTCTGCATATCTGTGTGTCTGATACCTAGCTTCACCTTTCAGAGTGTACCCTGCAGCTCGCACCGTTGCATCTCATCTTAGTGAGACACGTTCTGTCAGTCCCATTTCATCCATACCTCCCACGCCTGTGTTGAGTATGTGGTGTGCTCACTGTGCCAGGGGCTTCTTCAGTGCGTCTGGTGGGTTTTCATCTGCTACGCTGCCTCTCCTGTACTTTGGGCTAAACTGGGACAGATAGTACCTCAGCAGTCCCACCAGCTTCTGGGCTTTGGGATCCAAACTGACCCTGACAAGGAGAGAAAAGAGAAACGCAAGTCTGAAAAGTGACCATAACACACAATCACGCGTGACGTTTGTGTGTGTGCTACCTGAAGGCAATGATGCTGCCGGGTGTCAGCTTCTGGAAGGTGATCTCGTGCACAAACTCTGAACGCCCTTTTGACGTCACTCCAGCTTTCTTCATCACTGTACTCTCATCCAGCTGTGCACACAGCAGAACCAGTTTAACACCGTCCGTCTGCCACGAACGCTCAGAAACACACCTGTGTTAAACACGACGCGCTCACCGAGATGTGCTCTTTCATTTCCACTGTGTATTCTGGCATGCCGTTGATGTAGTTCTCATCCTTCTTATATTTCCCGGCGCTCCTTTCCACCATCCTTGCCTCCAGCACCACCTCCTCTATTTTCCCTGGGAGAGGGAAAAGGTGGCAGCATGCACTGTGAATCCATCCAAACTACACACCTAACATGTTGTGACAAATTTTCCAGATCTGACTTTGCAGGTAACACACACACACCATATGCACTACCTTTATGTAAAAATGTGTTCTCAAAATACACTGAAAACAATAAATAAGTAAAAGTCAGTATCAAGTAATTATGGTCCTCATGTCTCTGAACAGGACAGACTCTGGGCTCATCCAGTTCTCATGAGAAGCAGGGAGAATTTCATGGTTTGATGCAGATGTCGAAGGTGTATCAGTGTGGGACCATATCTGAGACCAGGACAGCGTTTTTAAACCAGGATTTTATCGTCTGCATCTCTTCACATATTTAGTACTGTTGGGTTACAAGACTGAACGGGGTCCTATCATGTCGTTGTTGATGTGTGTGGCTTGCAGCAGCAGCGCTGCAGCCGAGTGTGCACAGCAACGTGAATAAAGAGATGCTGCAAAGCATGAACGTGCACCCCGGGTCTGCTAGCAGTACCTGATCTGAGTGAGGAGCGCACTTGTTTTCAAATGCAATGATAAGATTATTCAGATCCAACTAATTGAAAAAAATAAATCAATGAAAATAATTTAAAAAAAAAACGTGGTGGGTGTGCACAGCTGCACTAAGATTCAAAATCCACAGTAATGATGTTGTTCTACCAGGAATGAACATGGGCGGGACACTGGTGCTGTACTGGTGGGTTTTGGGATCCCAGAAGGCGGTCCTGCTCACGGTTACCACAGACTGGTGGGTGCTGGGACAGTGACGAGTCACTGCAACGATGTCTGCATCCACCTGGTCCACGTACACCTGGACAGGAGGAGTTGGACAAACTGTACCAAAAGGTGTTAGCATCGAAGCATCGGCTTTAGCACAGAAAGCACTTCCTGTGTGTGTGTACCTGTGTGAATCCCTGTGCAGCCAGCTCCTGGTGTAGCTTGTTTACTGCCCGTTTCCCAGCTACGATGCCGGTACAGGAGCTAACCTCACCAGGAGAGGATGGGACTGCTGACGGGTTCCACTTGGGATAGAAGCGCTCCTCCTTCACCACAGAGATCTGTGCACAGGTAAGCATGGAGTCGGTGTGTGCTCTTATTGCAGCGCCTCTCACAGGGCCTCAAAGTAACACTTTTATTTTCTTTATTTGATGAACTGCCTCGTGAATTAGCACTATTTAAACTGGAAGTATAAAGGAATGAGGGTTGACTTGAAATTTTGGATTTTATTATATATGTGACAGATTTATCCAGTGAATCTAAATTCACTGGAACATCAGCATTAACAAAGGAAAAATCCAAAACTATAAAGTGAACTTACAATGTATGTCTGTCATGTTAAGTTTGCTTCTGCTGTTTTAGATTCTAAAGACCGTTTGTGTCCACAAAAACTCCACAAAGGACCAAAGACAGGCTGAGCTTGTGTTAATGAGCAGTTAGGCACATTTTTACAAATACGCCCCATTATTGGAGACTTTGTTCTGTCGTGTTCAGCAAAATGCTGTCAGATGATAAATATATAATAACCTGATGTGGCACCAGTTCATCGTATCCACGGGTGGAGCCAGTAGCGCAGCACGCCATGGCCACGATAGCAGAACTGGGCAGAGCGTCGAAGGCTGAGCGGAGCTGTAAACGACACACCCGACAATTAACCATTGTACAACAGCTCAACTCCAAGCTCACTGTCAGCTGATCTCAAGAGACCCACCTGGATAGGACACTCGTTGTCATGGGTTACATCAAGAAACATGGCGTGTGCAATGGAGGGCGTCAGTGGGCGGAGACTGGGCTGAACAAAAGCTCCTACTGGCTCACCGCCGTAACGATACACCAGGCGGCCTTCCTCGTGGCTGTCACCAGCTGACATCGCCTCTGATGATCGAGTGAAGGGGGAAAACCAAAGTAAGCGCTCGCAGACACAGGTGGACACACGCCATGCTGCATCACTGACAGGTGAGCTCACACACTCAGTTACATTTGTTTCCATGTGAATCCAAACTGAGTACAAATGACATCAGAACCATGATGGGGATGAAAAGTTGAATCTGTGCAAACGGTCCAGCAACATCCATCCATCTTCATCCGCTTTATCCGAGGCCGGGTCGCGGGGGCAGCAGCCTAAGCAAAGAGGCCCAGACCTCCCTCTCCCCAGCCACCTCCTCCAGCTTATCCGGGGGAATACCAAGGCGTTCCCAGGCCAGCCGAGAGATATAATCTCTCCAGCGTGTCCTGGGTCTGCCCCGGGGCCTCCTCCCGGTGGGACATGCCTGGAACACCTCACCCAGGAGGCGCCCAGGGGGCATCCTTGTCAGATGCCCGAACCACCTCAGCTGGCTCCTTTCGATGTGGAGCAGCAGCGGCTCTACTCGGAGCCCCTCCCGGATGGCCGAACTTCTCACCCTATCTCTAAGGGAGAGGCCAGCCACCCTTCGGAAGAAGCTCATTTCTGCCGCTTGTATCCGCGATCTCGTTCTTTCGGTCACTACCCACAGCTCGTGGCCATAGGTGAGGGTAGGGACGTAGATCGACCAGTAAATTGAGAGCTTCGCTTTTACACTCAGCTCCCTCTTCACCACGATGGACCAGTGCAGCATCCGCATCACTGCAGCTGCAGCCCCAATCCGTCTGTCAATCTCCGGCTCCCTTCTCCCATCACTCGCGAACAAGACCCCGAGATACTTGAACTCCTCCACTTGGGGCAGGAACTCATCCCCGACCCGGAGTGGGCACTCCACCCTTTTCCGGCTGAGAACCATGGCCTCAGATTTGGAGGTGCTGATCCTCATTCCCGCTGCTTCACACTCGGCTGCGAACCGTTCCAGTGCGAGCTGGAGGCCCTCACCCGGTCACCTGATCATAACTGCACAGGGTTGTTGGAGTTTATCTGGTTTGATTCCAGGATTTGACAGAGTTGTGTTTGTCAGTGGGTCACACAGCTGTGGATGAAGATCCATGAAAGCCGTGACTTTGGTAACCTGCACAGAGTCACGCAGGCCTGCAGTGTACACACCTGAATAATAAACACCTGCGTTTTGTGTTTGCCTGTGTTATCTTTGTCTAACATTTACATTTGTTTCATGAAGTGTGAGAAATGTGCAAAAAATATGGAACCAGGAAGGAAGCAAACCAGGACACAGTTATTACTGTGACCTCCAACAGGTGCAGCTCTGTGACGGGGTTTGGTGCAGTGGGGTTTGGACCTCACTACATATTAAAGCTACTTCCTATACAAGTTGTTTTTAGTACCACAACTACAAGTACTGAAAGATGTCCCTGAATGCCAAAAAAAATCTACCGGTAGTTATAATTCCTGAGTTTACATTTTTGGTTTTTACTTTAAGCTTTGGGCATGCTCCAGGAACAGCGCCACAACAAGCAGAGTTCAGCACGACTGAAATGTGGCTGATCTCCCCTTCGATGCTGGGATGTCCAGAAGTGCTCAGAATTCATTTCGGATCATCTACACAACACGCTCTGACTTCATCACAGGCTACACACTTTGTGCACAATCCCAGCTCATCACCAGTGATGAGAGCGGGACTCCTGGAACAGCTGAGCTCTCAGCAGTTTCAGGAGTCTGAATGTGTTTACATGGATTTATTCAAGCTGACTTGAGGCTGTTCTGAATATGTGGAATTGATACAAATATTTAAACATGAATGAAGTCAGCAGTTAACGAACATGCTGTATTTGTAGGTGTGTTATAGACACGGTACTTTACCTCGTATGAGTGATGTAATCCCTAGCTTGGTAACAAAGACATTATCCAGCTCCTCGCTGCCGGTGAACAGCTCAGCCACCACATACAGGTCAGGACGCACCGTTCTGGCCACATCCAGCATGAACTAACAAACCACAGCATGACAAACCAGTGCGGGGGGGCATGCATGAAAGAAAGATTGAAGGAGGAAGAGGAGGAGAATGAAAGTGAAGGGGACTCAGCCAGTTAGAATGGTGCAGTCGTGCAGTCAAAGAACACACGGAGAGGTGGAGTGTTTGGAGACATGCAGAACAATGCAGTGGGGAGAGAAGAAAGACAGTCACACATTTAGCTTGCACATCAGTGCTGTACCTCGTATGAGACTGCTAATTCCCAGCCGGTTAACAAAAACATTGTCAAGGAGCTCGCTGCCTGTAAAGAGCTCAGCTATCACATACAGATTGGGTCTGACCGCTCTGGCTGCGTCTAACATGGCCTGGACGACAAACATCACGGACAAGGAGAGAGAGAGCTGCTGTTAGCAGGGACACGCTCACACGGGACAACATGGCTGTAATGACGCTGCGTCCTCTCTTTGTACATGCTTGAACTCAGCATTAATCATATTTGTCACTACAGTTAGGACCGTTACAGTGTAGCACAGACGTCCTGAGATCGTTTCACTGAATCTCACTGATAATGCGTGTCGAAGCAGAAGGGTGCGCCACAGCAGCATTTGCTCGCACCTGGACTAGACTCACTGAGGCCACATCAAAGTATTACTTCAACACTTGCAGATGGAACAAGCCAGCTCTCAAACAGAGCCGAAACCTGAACAAGTTCCAGAAGGACACGGTGACAGCTGGAAATACATTTAACATGCTAAGAAGTGGCTATCCTTCCAACATCCTCTGCAAAACACAAGACAGCCAGGACATCCAATAATAATTTGCCTGGGTTATTTATATGGTGGCTGCATACTGTAACAAAGCCCCAAAAATTCAGACCCCTCCCACAGGGCGGGGTCAGCACAGGGCCACACAGCGACCTCTCTGCTGTTATCACAGATGTCTGTCTATTCAAACTGTGGCACATCAGTGATTTAAATAAACTCTTTCATGCTTTGAGACTAACACAAACATGTCGTGTGTACTCGACATGTCTGTAGAACAGTTCAACAGTGACGTTCGGCCCCAGTGAGACATCAAACATATTTCTAACATGTAAGCCTGCAGAACAACTTTACTGCAACATGGAGCTAAAGTGTTACGTGTCCTCGATTTAAACGTAGAATAATTGACATGAAGTGTGTGATGTACAGTGAGGTGTGGCGATACCTCAGCAACATGTAAAGGTGTGGAATGGCAGTTGTCCAGGCGGACTCCGTGGAAATACTTGGCTGTGATTTGCGTGTATTTCTTCATGTGATCCCACAGGTAGGGACAGTCGTCAGGCGTGTTGCCGTATCGTAGTTTGACACTGTCACCCCAGGCGATCAGCTCCCGACGAATGTACACGTTGGAGCCTTTATGGAGCAGAAGCACTTCAGTACTGATACGGTCACTTTATTACTCCCAGGTCGCAGCAACAACAGTCACTGACAGGTTAAAGCAGCATCATATTCAACATTTAGTCTTTTTTTAACCACTTGTGTGGCTCATCCTGTTTACCTGGTTCAGCAAAGTTCCTGAGTGGATCGTCGCCCATCACCCAACCGTTGTGGGCCAGGAAATGGCACATCTTGTCTGGCTGGTCCAGCAGCTGCATTTCCTGGTCCAGAGTCATGTCCTGATAGGGGAAGGTGAAATACCTGACCGGAAGATGGGAACATGGCATTATGGCTGCCCGGGTGATGTGAACGTAGTGCAGCTGTGGACACTTTGTGTCAAAGCACTTCATGTTAGACAACGGATCATTTGATGGATCCTATTCAGTGAGGATCAATGAGTTTGTCACCAACATCCACGCTTTTCAAAGAAAACATGAATCCAACTGACTGCTACTGGATATAAAGCTTTCTATGTAGTTTGAGCCTCATTTACCTGTCAGCACACATTCATCCAAGTGCTTTATTGAAATAAGCCTGAATACTTTTATCTTAATGCTCACATACTTTGATGTATGTGGAACAACTCGGGGTTCAGCATCTTGCCCTGAGTTTGACACACAGGTTGGAGAACCACCTTCTAATTGGTATACAGCTCACTGACTTCTGAGCCAGCGCCACCCCTAATACGTACTTATAGTATGGGCCATGATAATATCTTAGCATTATGAAGTGTTCAGCTAACCTGCCTCGTGTCTTTGTTAAAGCTTTAGTAAATGTCCTGAGTTATTAACACACTTCACTGTACTCTGTCTTCCTCTCATTAGTCAGCTCTTTAAACTGGTTACCTGGTGACCATTGGGTTTGTCCTGGTAACAGGGCCCAGCCTGGGACCGTGCTCAGCAAGTCGTTCATAGACGATGTTTCCAATAAGACAGTTGACAGCCTAGAGGGACAAAGAAGAAGGTTATGACAGAGCAAAAGACAAATCAGACACTTGTTCGAAAACAAAGTACCCGCACACACGTTAAAGATTTTACATGTCACAGAGAAGGTGTTTGCTGAAAATGACCATGTATAGAAACAGTCCACACAGGAGCCCAGAGATGGTAACAGTTCATCTTACAGAGCAGTTAACCATTGATCTGTTAGCTGTTTGATAATCTGGAGTTGCAGTCAGGTTTCAGAGCTCATCACTGTACAGGAGGCTGAAGGTTATGAAGACCTTACAGCCTCTGACCGTGGACCTCAGTGCAGTGGTCCATACGTTATTACAGCGCTGTTAGTGTTAGAGGTGCTGTGCTGCAGTGGTTTGACCTGAATCACCTGCAGCTTCCTGCTTTGACATTCAAATGAAAGCGACGTTTCTTGTAAACAGCCACAAACATCAGGATAGCATGAACTTTGCCTCCACGCTGAGCCATGTTCATTCATAATTTTATCAATCTAACATTTTATTTCATTTCACTAACGAAATGTTAGGAAACCCCTGAGCTCGTGCGGTACACCCCACGGCCCCCTTTAGCTCCGCCCCTGTTTGCAGCAGGGTCCTGTGTCCTGCCGTCAGCGTTCAGCATGCTGCCTGTCTGTATCAGTTAAACGTAACTTCTGCAAACAGCGGTGGCTGGAGCAGCTTTACACTTCTGTTGAACAGGTGCTTTGAAGGACTACTACCAGCTTTTTCATGTGAAGCTTTTAATGGTGATTACTGGTCACAGCTCCGCCTCTTTGCTCTTCACAGCGTGTCCTCAGACTCTGGCTCCAAGTTAAAGTGACAGCATCGTCTCAGGCGTAGCTGTTATCAGTCGTTTTGCTCTAAACCTGGGGCTGCATTGGCCCGATGCTGACTGACAGACGGATGTTAATTCACAGGTTTAACAGCTTTCGATGCTTTTCCCCTCTAGCTAACATGTCAGGTGTGGCCCTGTACAGTGGCAGCCTTACCTGCTCCTGATGCTGGTGCACTATGTGATACTGCTCTGCATTCAGGTCAGTCAGTTTCTGATTGAGCCAACCGCAGCACTCCTCGATGTGTTGAGGTGACAAGCTACAGAGGGAAGCAACATTACATCACACTGCTGTGTGCTGCACACACAGATATACACACTTTACATTAACTACACTGGTCCATGTCAGCGTCACAGAGGTAACTCATATCTGAACAATGAAGAAACATAACAATGTAGTTTTTAAATGTTTGTGGGCTTATTTTTTTCAACCACGCTGTGCTGAGTGATGAGCATGGAGGAACAGGGATGTGCTCCCTACAGATGCAAACATCAGTCTTCTTTTCACAACAGAGGTCCTGATTCATTTAATACTGAACTAACGTTCACACTAAGTCAAAGGGACTGTGTGGCGTCACCTGAATGACTTATTTTGGACTGGAAACCAAACAGAACCATCATATTTAAGAACAAATCCTTTCACACACTCTGGATGATCGTCAGCCAACCACAGGGGTCCATGGGTCTGACATGCAGGGTAAGCTGTACCCACACAGGGTGTGTCAGATTAGCTTGCTGAATGTGGTTAATGCTAACACGCAAGGACAGGAGGCTGCTGCTTTTATCCCCACACAGGTCCACACCTGTGCAGGATAAGGTTACACATTGGTCTAATCGGGTGGTGATGTCACCCGACTCTGTCCACATTGCATGTTTAAAACTTCCTGTTGCAGCTCTAATGTGATGGCTGCGTAACATCTTCGAGCCAACTGTCAACTGCATACTTACAGTGCTGTGAAAGCAGAGTTCTTACATTTGAGCAATATTTGTCACGTTTTTCTTTAATATTAGACAAAAATAACCCATTTAAATACAAAACGCTGTTTCTGAATGATGAGGCAAAAAGACCTGGTCCGATGTGATTGTTGAGCTCACTTTGTCAGACAGACATTAAAGTTACGTCCTGATTGAACAGGCGTGGCTCGTTAATCAGTTCATTCGTTCGTTCCACACATGGCGGGATGGGCTTGGACAGCTTCATTTCCCCTTAATAAATGTAATCTTAATTTAAAAATACTTTTATAAATGCCAACAGTCTTTTACGACTGTCGGGTGAAAACAGCACATTTACTCAGCTCATCTTTGTCCAGGATTAAAAACGTGTTTGACGATCTGAAAAGAACAAAGAAACTCAATCGCAGCAAGTTGACCGACTACAGCTGAGCAGCAGCCCAACATCATACTCGTGCCGTGGACCCCGAGTCTCACCTGTGAGGCACAAACGTCTCCAAAGCAGAGTCCATGTCTGCTGTGTTGCCATAGCGACGGTATTGTGGATCCTGAATGATCCTGAGGCCCGTCTGCCCTCCAGTCTTGCTGTGGTCTGGCTTGGTACCTGATGGCAGGCACACACATGTTAACGACACAGTGAATGTGGTTTAACCCTCTGCTCATCTTTGCACACACTGTAAACACAAGTTCTTTTTTGGGGCTTCAAACTGAAAACATGCTGATGAGTTTTTGAAGCTCACATAACGACACTTGGCTTTGGGACGTCTGTGTGGATTTACACACCGTTTTGCAGCAGGGTCCTAAACTCCTCCACAGCACTGTCCACTTTGACTTGGTAGAACTCCCACAGTTTGATCTGAGGGAACACGTCCTGCCACATCACACTACGGACGGCCTGAAATACAACAAATCAAACACATGTTACACAAACGTGTCTTTAAAGCGTGTACGATGCTGCTGAGAGAAAGTGTCTTTAACCATCTGATGAACTGACCCAGCTCAGTTCATCTGCATAGACATGAGGTTCATTATTACCTGGTTTATTCTGAGGAATTCTACAAACCCTCCTTTAGGTCAGCACTTCTGTGAGCCACTGAAGTAGTAACACACACACACACACTTCAAACTAGTGTGCTAAATTTAGCGTGACTAAAGTCAGTTTTATCCACTGACACTGACCTGGTCCACAGTGGCTCATTTGTGGGCACAGCCACAGTTAACATAGGAAGAGCATTAGTTTAGTTTAATGAGCCGACTCTTGCCAACACTCACCTACCAACTCTAACACAAAGCCAGACTCCAAACAAAGAAACACCAAACTTGGAGCAAAGATTTATGCACCAAATTACAGCTTGCAAGGTAAACGCGGCTTGGTGCTCGGTTTTGGTTGTCTTAACTGTCGGGTGTAAGAGTAAAAAAAATAAGGGGCAATGTGCAAATGTATATAAATAAATGACAAAATGATTATCTTTACTATAAAATAAAATCTAAATATAGAAACTGAGTATTCTGCACAGGCGTTACTCAGCAGTGCAGACCGTCAGGTGCAATAGTTTATGTCTCTGTAAAAACAGGTTATTTTTTTAATTGACATGTAAAAGTTTAACAAAAATTTAATTGAAATTGTGTCTAGAAATGTCACACAAGATATGTTCTGCTGTTTTACAGCAGGCCAGGAAAACGCCCCTTAGCTTTGATCGAAATCCCTCATAAGTTACTCAGTAAAAAAAAAAAAAAAAAGGTAAATGGCCTGTATTTATATAGCGCTTTACTAGTCCCTAAGGACCCCAAAGCGCTTTACACATCCAGTCATCCACACACATTCACACACTGGTGATGGCAGCTACATTGTAGCCACAGCTACCCTGGGGCGCACTGACAGAGGCGAGGCTGCCGGACACTGGCGCCACCGGGCCCTCTGACCACCACCAGTAGGCAACGGGTGAAATGTCTTGCCCAAGGACACAAGGACCGAGACTGTCCAAGCCGGGGCTCAAACCGGCAACCTTCCGATTACAAGACGAACTCCCAACTCTTGAGCCACGATCGCCCTGATACTACTAAGCAACTTAAAGAAACATTTAAAAAAAAGCTAGCTGCCTTTGGTGATGAGGCTGTGGATAAGATTTCAATTCATGCTCTCAGGCAAGGCTGTCATTGGCTCACACCACAGCCTGTGACATTTGTGAAAGTTCAAAGGTGAATGAATGTGCAGGAACCCAGAACTCACATTCAGATGACTCTCCGTGGTAATGTCAGCAGGAAGTCCTTTAGCTTTGTAGCGTCCCTCTGCTACTCTGGTGGTTAAATGCCACAGAGCTCTGTCTAAAACCCAGGCTGGGCGCAGGTGAGGAGAGTTCACCAGGTTGTATCCACATTCTGGATGCTCCCTTATCCACATGCTGTTAGCAGCTGTGCAGGAACACAGACAAGAAACCATTGAGCTGTTTAAATACTTTATTCATCAATGTTTTACTCTTTTTACAGATCTAATAATAGTCTGACAGTGAGTCACACATACTGTATAAATCAGAGTTCAGTCTGTATTTAACCTTCATATCAGGCTCATTTTACTGCTCGACCTTTCCTGAGCGAGGATGAGAGGGATCCACGGGTGGTCACTGCCAGCAGGACAGCACAAACACTTTGATACAACGAGCATGTCAAATGAAAAGTCTCGACCTGAAAAAACACTTTCAGAGTAACTGTTAACCAGTTTTGCTATAAGATGTTTTACCAACAACCTAAACCATACCCAGCTAACTTTTTAGTGGTCTTTAAATCTTGACCTGATTCTAAATAGATTTCAAGTGAAAGCCTTAGACAAGGCTACAGCAAGAGTACGGGAGCGTGAGCAAACCTTAACCCTGACAAAGTGTGGCAAAAATGGCACTTTTAAAGCTTAGTGTATCGAGTTAACTGCCATGTTGGACACTGTGGCGTGAAGATTTCTCCTGTATTGGCTTCCCTTCATTGGCTCCCTGTTAAATCCAGAATTCAAAATCCTGCTCCTCACATACAAGGTCTTAAATAATCTTCTGTGCAAACTACAGATGACCAAAATGATCACAAGGACTTTGGTGCAGCAACCTCTTTGCAAACAGTTTCATCCAGCAGCAGCCAGCGACTGGCAGAAACCATCTGCCAACCAGTCAGATGCATATTCCTGCCTTGCACCTCGTGGTTATAGTGTGTGCTTGAGGTCAGGGAAGAAACCTGTGAGGCTACACTTCCACAGAGGCCGTACTGAGCCCACTATAAGAAAGCAAATGTTTCCAGTCCTCCCCACAGCACAGTGTTCACCTGCTGTGCTTCAAAGGTAACAAAACCAAACGGCTTCTCTTTACTTCCCTTTATGATTGTGAGTCAACAACAATCTTTCCTGTTCTGTCGAACTTCACAGGATAAGGGTAACGATCTGTCTGAAAGTCCTGCCTTTGGGACAGTTTAATGACACTTTCAATCCTGTGGAAATGTGCAGACTCTCGGTGAAAGCATGTGTTGTTGTAAAACCTCTCGTACTATAACACGCGGTGGAACAAAGACATGTGATTGCATAAATGTTCAGGCCAAATAAAAGTGAGTGTGTGCAGCATAACAAACCATGAGCTGTAAACAAAGATCACAATAAAAGAACGTGTTGCATGTACGCTGAGTGCACACATGTCGACTTCTCCATCCTTAGTCCATAATCGAGTCCATGCATTATGAAAAGTGATGCACTGGATGTTCAGTCAGTGATCGGCTCCATGGACTGGCTCAGGAAGCCTTGTGATTCACTTCCCCTGCTATCCTTTAAGGCAAGAAAACAGTTGCATTTTTGCTCTTTGTTAACCAATTAGCACTCTTCAGTAACATGTTCTGCTGTTGGTGTGCCTAGTTAAGTTGGCTGCTGTGGGTAACTTGAAGCGTTTAACTTGGTTAGTGGTTGGTACGAGCCAACCATGAAATTTCTGAAGGATGTCGCGTCGCTGCAGTCAAAACAATATTTGGTACGTCTGATTGCAAAGCACAGGGTAGAGCGCTTAGAGGGGAGATGTCAGAATCTAAAGACAGCAGTGAACAGCAGCCGTCTCACATCAGATGCAGGAGGTGGCCTTTGACCTTCGAGGGGAAGGAAGCGGTGTTGCAGTACACTAATGAACGGCCCTCCTCATGGCTCAACTCACCAGTATGGTTATACACCACATCTGTGATGCACAGCATGTCCCACTCTGTCTTTAGCTTCTCCACCAGCCCCCCCACATCTGTCCAGTCGTAGCTGCGACCCGCTGGGCTGAACTCTGGGTTGACGCTCAGCTGGTCAGCTAAGGAGTAGCAGGACCTGGACTCCCCCAGAGTCTGCACTGGAGTGAAGTGGATCATGTTGTATCCTGGAAGACAAACCCACAGACGTACTATTAATCCTTCTATACGGCATTTTGTTTGATAGTCCTGACATGTGATGAATCCCCTCACACACTGCACTGTCCATGTGATGTAGTACCTGCACACACAGGAGGATTGATTCAGAGAGTTTAGGCCGATGACAGGAACCATGGTCGTCAATAACAACCAGAAGTGACTGAGTTTGCATTTTATGTTTGAACACAAAAGAAAGAACCAGAGTCTGTGTGGGCGTGCCGTGCTAACCTACCCGACTCCTTGGCCACTCTAAGTCTATCTGGCCAGTCGTCCAAGTGTCCCAGACATTTGGACAGGTAGGTCTGGATGGTGATGCAGTCTAACGGCAAAGTATGGTCGTCGGCCCCGACACGGAGAACTGGATCCACCACAATATAACCTCCTCCTATACGCTCCGAGTCTCTGATGGAATTTAACAAAGTACAGCAGGTTAAGGAAATATACAAACGTGTCATATCACAATATGATTGATAGACTGACACCATGTATTTACTTTCTCTAGATAACAACAGTGAGACAAGCGCAGGCTTATCTGAGAGCCACGAGTCCGTTTCAGATGATGATGGAGTACCTAACAGTGAGGAAGAGGAGGTGATACTTGTAGCTGCTGATATGCAACCCAAAAGCAAACAAAGCGTTTAAGAGAGTGTTGCTGGAGCACTTCCTACTTAGAGTCCATGACAGGAGGAGCAAAAAGGTGGATGAAATGACTGATATGGCTACACGATGGGAACGGAGGGCAAGTGGTTAAAACGCCTGAGCCAAGAAGCCACATCGCTGGGAGAAGTTTCACTTTAAAAATATGATTCCGACTGGGTGACATCACTTTAGATATTTTAATACTTAAAGTGTTAAGCAATTATCTTACAGTTTTTCTTCATTT
>NW_024583394.1:0-33281 GCF_018398535.1 Haplochromis burtoni
AAATCAACCAGAAAGATTATAAAGATAAAAGCTGTGAGACCCCACTAGAGAAAGGATGGCTTGTTATCATTACATGAAGTGATTTAGAAATAATATGTAAGCTTTCAGGGCAGCACTCACAGCTTTTTAAAACTGATTACCTGATGGTGAGCACACACAGGTATATAAACATACAGGTGAACTCTAAGAGGTTATAAAGAAGAGAGCTGTGCTGCTATTTTTACAGAACACAATTTATTCACATTTTTATATTTACAATCAGTTTTTATTTATATAAACAAAATAAACATTACAAAACTAGAACAAAACTATCTTATGTACAATATCAACAGTTTCTCCCCTATTTCCTCTTTTCTTCCACCCATCTTTGTCTCTCTGCCTCGTAGAAAGGAGACTCCTGAATCTCCTTCCAGGTGCTCTTGGCTCGTGAGCCAAAGCCAACCAGCTGATCATCCTCAGAGGCTTCTGCAGCAACAATCACTCTGCTGGTCTTGTTCAGAAGAGTCTTTATCTCTGTAAAGCTGAGGGCATACTGTACAAATGAATGCAAGCTCTCCTTGCCATGCCCTTCTTCCACAGAGGTCCCTGCAGCCTCTTCCTTCTGGAGATCTTTGATCAGGTACATGGTGTACCCGACATCATTCCCCAGAAGCCACCGGAAAGATTTCCCTTTATACTTTCCAAACTGCAGAATGTACTCTCCCTGCACTTCCTTCATGTCAGACTCATCCCCTCCTCTCTGATAGATGACAGTCAGAGCATTCTGATGTACAACATCCTCCCTCACAGGTGCAGACTTGTCCTGCAGTTTGGGGTCATTTTTAATCCGTCGAGCTTCTTTTGACGGGTCCTGGAGAAGGTATCCAAGTGGCCCCTTGCGGAACAACCACAGAGATTTTCCCTGGATATGGCGCAACTTTCTTCTGCATCTTGACAAGCAGTGAAAAAATAAACAATTATATTAAACAAAATTGATTCCAAACACAAACAAAGACATTTCAGGTTATAATCTTGCTGCTGGGTTTACACAGCAGGATGCAGGAGAACAATAACGAGACTCAATTTGAAAGAACATTGACAACATTTGGGATAAAAGTGTTTTTTCCTCCAGGTATAACAAACTGTTCTGTCTGTAAATAAAAACCTTTCATGGTTGAATGATTATTGGCATATCTGCAAAATTTGTGGTAACTGCTTAGTAGTCATGGCACATAAGAATTGCTGGTAGATTAACAACATATATGTATTTAAGCTATCGTGTTTATTCATACACGAGTGGGCATTGCTCATGTTAGAGATATCAAAACAGATTTTCACATTGATAAGGTGACTGACCATTACAACATGAAAGCAATACATTTTCTTTTAAAGCAGGTTCAGTCATTTAGCATGTCATCTCATAACAAGACACTTATTGGTTATTTAATTGTACCACATTATAGTAATGTCAGTGTCACAGCAGTCGGAAACCTACAAAGTTTATTTAATGGAAAAACACGTCAATGAAACACGCAATTTATTTAAGGATCACGTTTATTCATTTTTTACCGTGCCACTTTACAACAGCAGATAAACTCCCACCGTCTTTAACTGAGCGATGGATGCTTCGTAAATGCAATCGCAACACGCCTATTACCTGTAATATACACCTGTAAATGTATTCTGTTGGTTTACTGTTATTTCAAACGACGTTTCTTACCTTTGATCAATGAATGAGGAGCGTTGGGATGTGTTGCGAGCGTTGAGTTACTTGTTTTCTCTCCCGAAACGTAAAAGAGGAGATTTTTTAAAAGTGCCGCCGCATCTCAAACTCGTTACAGCGCCGGAAGACCGTAGTGGCCAAAAATATATTACATCCGTAGTGGTTTAGCACTACCATAGAGAATGAATGGGAAACGGTTTAGGCCGTTTAGCTAAACAATCCCAGGCTCCCGCGCGGGTTGCTACCGTGATATTACTTGGCTATTACGTGATTATTACTTTGATAATTGTATAGAATTAACTTGGAAATTATCACGCTCTTGTTTCCCTCTTGTAACCCTACTATTGCCCCTTTATTATTAACCTGTAATAGAAAATGCTTAATTTTGCATTATCGTAAAACAGAACTATATACCATTCAAAAATTATGACTGGTTGACTTTTAGAATGTGAAGTCTTTTATTAGTATGTGTGCTCACATATTACACATTAAAGGATGAATTTTTTTTTTCACATTTTAACAACCCAATACTCAGTTATTTTTTGATGCATCTCTTATTACAGAGCCAGTGAAAATTCCAGGGTTTTCATTCTGTGGATGTTCTTAGTCATCCAGGTATTCTTTCCAAGCTTCTTAGATTTCCAGGTTTATTGCTTTAATTGTTTTTGTAGATATTCATATTTAAACATCACAGCAGATTTCAACGTGTGGAAACCAAGGCATGAATGTCGCTCAACAGACCATCTTTCAAAAAAATACATCTTGAAAAGTACTTGATATGTGAAGCTAAAATTTCACAGAACTCATTATAAATGTCCAATTTTTATTCTCTAAAATATTTATGGAAACCAGAGAATGTCAAGCAGAAAATGTTCTTAAAATTTGATGATATTACATAAAATATCACACTTGGTATGCCACACAAATGGTACTTAAGTTACGTAAGTTAATTGATATGCTTCATTGACATCACTCACCCCTTTTGTAAGAATGCAATGGTACATTTTTGAAGTACAGGAGAAATAAGCTGAAATATACTCAAACTTTTATTTCTTAAACTACATACTACAGACAAAGTCAAAGTAAAATTTATTTATATAGCACATTTAAAAAAACAGCTGTTGACCAAGGTGCTGTACATTTAAGATAATTAAAAGACATAAAAACATAGGAAAACATGATAAAAATGAAGAAAAAGTTGTATAAAATGAGACGAATAAGACAAATAAAAGTAGTATAAAACTCATTCTGATTTCAAAGCCAAGGAATAAAAGTGGGTTTTCAGACGGGTTTTGAAAGTGTCTAATGTTGGGGAGGTCCTGGTGGAAAGGGGCAGTTTGTTCTGCAATTCAGGAGCAGTCACGCCAAAGGGTTGGTCTCCTCTGTACCTTAATCTGGACCTCGGGACAGTTAGAAGCATTTGATCCACAGACCTCAGTGATCTTGCAGGTGTGCACCAGTTTAAAAGACCAGAGAGGTATGAGGGTGCTAACCCGTGCAAAGCCTTAAAAACAAATACAATTTTAAAATAAATTTGAAAGCTAACTGGCATCCAGTGTAAGGATGCTAGTGTGGGGCATATGTGGTCTGTGCTGCAGCATTTTGGACCAGCTGCAGTTGATTAACTAATGACAGACTGACACCAGTGTAAAGACCATTACAAAAGTCTAGGCAAGATGAAATGAAGGCATGGCTAGTTCTCTGAGAATCTTTGAAACAAAGGAAGGGTCTCACTTTTGCAAGTAGCCAAAGATGAAAGAAACTGGTTACTTGATTACAGCATTAATCTGCTTAGCAAAAATTAGATCACTATCAGAAATCACTCCGAGGTTCCTCGCAAAGGTTTTTTTTTAAATTTATTTCTAGGGGGCCAAATTCATAGAGGTTACAGGGACCAAACACAATGACCTCTGTTTTCTGTTCATTTAGGTTAAACAATCTAACAAACAAACAATCTAACAAAACCTTCAGAGGACTCTCACATTTACCTGACACTGGAATGTAAATCTGTGAGTTGTCTGCGTAACAGTGCAATGAGATGCCATGTTTTTTTTTTGTTTTGTTTTTTTAATTGAACCCATAGAGAGCATTAAATTGAAAAAAAGGAGTGGGCAAAGAATGGACCCCTGGGGGACCCCACAAAAAAGTAAGGTTTTTGAGGATGTATCTCCCAATGTAACAGAAAAACTTCAACAACAAAGAAATACAAATGAAAGAAAAGCACAATTGCAATTATTGTCATTGACAGAGAGAATCTTTAGTGGTTAATAATTCCTTGGTAATTTTTAACTAATCAAAGCAATACAAAGGCTTATAGATAATCTATATGTTATTTTCTGGCAATATGCACAAACTGTTTTTCAAGAAGAAAACTTGTGATAGTAATATGATTTTTTACAAAACAACTAGTTATATTTTGGGACATAAAACATATCTATTCATCCATTCTCTTCAGGACCTTGCTGTGAGGCAAGATCAAGTGTAGTATATTAAAACATAGAAATTCTGAAAGCTAATCAAGCAAACTTGGGTTTATCATTACATGACAGTCTTTGTAGGCAACATTTCACACAGGCTACATTAGCTTGTAGATTTTGTAAACAGGTTGTCATCTATATTAACCTTCAATTATTTTAATAATTTAATAGACCTTTTACCCCAAAACCATATGTACATCCTTTTCTTTTTGCCTGTTGTACTGTTCATTGGTCTAGATTGCTTTTGTGCAAGTTGGGCAGTTTTAGAAATACTTACAGTAGAAGCATACTTTTCTCTTTATAACAATGGAACAATTACAGGTTTAAGTATTTTTCTTTAAATCACTTCTATTGAGTTTAAATTACGTACATTTCAAAGTAATTGCTGGAAAGAATGTTGTCAAACTCTGTGCGGAATTCAGGATAAGAACTGTAAGTGCACGGTATATGAAGGGTAGTGTCACAAGTATGACCAACAGGCCTTCTTCTGAGCCCAGTTTCAGCATTAAAGGACACAAGAATTTTGTCAACACAAATGACAGAAGACCCAGTGCAGAAACGCAGGATTTTTTCAGCTTTAGTTTCATCAGCACTTTTGACATAATGCTGAAGATAATTAAAGGTGATATGTTCTCTTTGAGACAGCACCAAGTTTGTTGTCTCAAACAGTTGCAATACTCTTTTGCCTGTGGCCTTCTTTGTCTCATACAGAGACAAAACACTTTCCTTGTCTGACAGTTTCTGCTGTAGACCTGCCATAGGTGTGGAGAAGCAATCAACTATGTACTTTGGCTCTTGCAGAATGGCCTTATGAGCCATTCTTTCAATGGCAAGTTGCATGTTGTTCTTAGGAGGTAGAGAGTGGGAGCCCATCCTTGTGAAAAGGTCAAGCAGGTCCTCTTCATCACTTTCACCCATTGTGCCCTGGAGAGCATTTTCAACTGCTGATCTCTCAACAGGAGCGACATAGTTGAGAAACGATGTCATCAGAATGTCTATACTGACTGAGTCAATTCCATGAATGCAGGCTAAAATGAAAGCCTTTGATAGCCTCACTGGAAAGACACCATGGTCTAGAAATCCTTTCACCCAAATTTGACCAACCGCTTGCCATTCAGTTTCACAAAAGTCAGGCCTCAGCCTTGGAACTCGCTCTGTTTCACCTTCACACTGTTCCACAAATTGCTCCCAAAATGCAGTGTAAACCTCCCTTGACACACCAGCATCATCGATACCTCTTTCATTGACAAAGTCCATCTTTAAAGTCACAGTCATAATGCTTTTGTCCTTAAATACAACCAAAAGATCTTCAACAACCTTTATCCTACGAATTAATACAGTTCGAGGGCTTTCTGGACTTCCTGAGTTGCCAGTTGAACTTGATGGAAAACGTTGCTTGCTGGACCTTAAAGGCAGACTTTTTGCGATGGAATTCAGTTCATTGTCCTGAACACAAGACAAAACATACAAATGGCATAAAAAACACAAATTAATTACACAGATAACAAGAGAAGTGAGAACACACAAGGGACACAGCTGACACAAATTAACATGACGCCACAGGGGAAGCACAACTAGATACATCGAACAAGGAAACAAGACCTTTACAATAAAACCGGAAACAGAGAGACATGACTGCCCCGAAGCTGTTTCCATAAAGTTGGGCGCATTAAATTGTCCAAAATGTCTTGGAATGCTAAAGCATTAAAAGTTCTTTTCACTATGACTAAGTGGACAATTGAATGTCTTTTTGCCCTATCATGATACCAAGCTGAAACTGACTGAGGTCCTAAGAGTGAGAAATTATTTTACAAATTCCAAACTATCACACAGATGCACAAACTGCAACGTCTTTACAGTATGTAAAAGGATTTCAGAGTTGCCTACAGTGATAAATCTTACCTGTGGAATTTGGGCTGCTCCCTCATGTATGACCTGCAAATTTGACATGGCCAGGCTGCGCATCTCCTTGACCATTTCAGCAGCAGCATCTGGGAGACGAATTAGAAATTAGGTATGCAAACATTTCATGTACTCACTACGAAAACCAGTTAAGTATTTTTTTTTTTAAACAGTTTGTCCTTACCTTTACTTTTTCTGTAAAAAAGAAGATATGCACTCTGGGATCTAATGGGAAAAAAAGCATTTAATTCATTTTCAAATAAATCTAAATGTATGGTTTGTGTGTTGTACATAACAGCATTTTTGTAAACCCAATTTTTGCACTTTGTTTTATGCGTCTTTGTCGGAGTTTTGCAAACCAGCTTATTTCTACATCTACTCCACTATTTGGATGCTAATTTTGCACCATTTACTCTCTACCAGTCATTTAAGAATCTCAATTACTTATAATTTTGCAGAATTTTTACAAATTTTAAATTAAATTTTGTAATTCAATATTATTATTGATAAAGCTACACAGAAAATGGACATTCTGCATAATGGGTATTTCAGTATATTTTAAATATAATTTGATACCACCTTTTACTTTTTACAAAACGCTTGTTTTGCCATTAATTCTCCATTCTCTTTCGCTTATCCTTATCAGACTTGCGGGGGTCTCGAGCCTATCCAATCTACCACAGACAAGAGGCAGGGTACATCCTGGGGATGTATTCATACCAACTTTCAAGTAATATTTGAACTACAATGGAAAAATAAATGGAAAAATATATACAGTCAGGGAAACAAGCACAAAAACTTACCTCTCAGTGTTATCCAGCTGGAATGGCTGATAGACAAGCTGATGATGGAAAAAATAATCAAGCATAACATGATAGATCTGTCTTGCCACTGTAAGGCATACAAGTAATTGTGCAACACAGTGATTTAGGAGCATGTTTTAGTATCAACAGTGAAAAAGTTATCAGTCTTACCTCTGTGACCCTGGTATCTTGAAAATGATGCCATCTGTCTCCGTGTTCCTCCTGGATCTTGATTGTTGCACTGTAATATCCACCTCTCAGATCCCCACAATGATCCACAACTGCATACAGTTCATATTTCTGGCTCTGACCCCCAAAGAAAGAATGACAGCCATCAGAATGAGCAAAGACAATGAAAATGATATTGATTAAATATTAAAATATACTATACATGTACCTCTGGTATCCGCAGGGTTTCAGGAACCTCCACATAAGAGTTGATTTTGATGTTTGACATGTAATTATAGTTGAACTCAAACCTCTTCAGCAGCAGACACAAAACATCTGGATGATGCTTTATTACATCTGTCTGAATGAAAAACATTCAATTCAATTATATTTTATTCATAAAGCACCAAATCACAACAACAGTTGCCTCAGGGAACTTGTCTGTTCCCAATACATGTTAATATGTTTGAGTAATTGTATTTAATGAATCATAAAACAATCAAAAACTTTTCTTTAAACTCACCACAGTAGCATCAACTTTGTCATCACACTGCTCACAGTACAGCTGATTTTCTCCACAGAAATCCAAAGGTTTAAAGAACTCTTCAATGCCCTTCACCTGAAAAATGTTATTTAAATTCAGCTCTGACAAAGATGTGCCTACCAGTGAAGTGAGGTGAAGAATTTTTCCTTGAAGAAGAAGGTTTTTAACATGACCCATTAACTTTATTAGGTCAGACTCAAAGGTTAAGATGCAATGTTTAAGAGAAAAGTGAAAAGAAAAAATCTAACCAGTACACATATACACATCTTCTCATGTTCATATGCATCAAAGCAGAAGTTGATTTACACAATTTTTAGTCAAACTAGATACCTGATATAAAATGGCCATTATTTTCTCTGTTACACTTAAGCTATACGATTAGTTGGAAAAAGGCAGATTTGAGGACGGACCCTTGCATGACCCTCTAAAATTTAATGAGAATTTGAAAATTTAATGAGGCAACAGCTGGGATATCTGGTTCAATTTAGTTATCATCTTGGGTGAGCTGTAACACTTGACACCCAAATATTACTGTCTAGATTTTAAAAATCAAACTATTTGGCACATTGATTTACATTTTATTTTATTTATTTGGGAATCATTCAGACTCCTGGTGAGACAAAGCGCGACACAGAATCCACTTAAGCAAAGCCAAATATTTTCCTGACACTGATGGATTTGAATTTTAATCCCCTGAATTAAAACCTAAAGTGTGAGCTTCAGTCACATGGATTGTTTGACCCACTGTGGTGATGTACAAAGGCAAAACTAGATAAATTGTGTATTTTTAAATTAAATAAAGCAGTCCTAAATCAATCATTTAGACACCCCAAAATTTATTTTATAGGTTTTAGGTTTTATAATGAAATCTGTACTTAGGCCATGGTACTTAACATGGTTCAACAACTATTTCATTTTTATAGCACTGTAGCTACAGGAATTATCATGTCAGTACTCCTCCACAAAGAAATCGTTTGATTTATGCAATAATGATGTGTAAATGATGTATACTAAAATAGTAACAAAGTGATAAAGTGTAACACATTTTATGCAGTGAAAAAAATGAGTGTTGTGTTTTTTATAGAAAGTGGATAAAATGAAAGTAAAACAGTTATTATTTACTGAAAATAGGAAAATATTATACATCTGTAATTGACAAAAGCATGTAAGGTCAAAACAATTTCTCACAGCTGTCATGTCCTAGCAGACAGAACATGCTGACAAGTTTGCAACTTGTCAGATCCTTACCACACTGTAGTCTTTACTGCAACAATCCACCAGTGAAAGAGGAAGATACCAAAATGGTGCATCTCTGTCAGTCTGTATATGACCTTTAGAGCAGGTGGTTTTGTTTACTAACTGACCGTGGAAGATCTGAAAATACAGATGCACAAAAATCTGTTTCTTTCAGTTATAATTAGAAAGCATTTGTTCACAACAAAAGTTGTTCAAAGCATTTTATACTCTAAGGCAAAGACTCCACAATTAAACAGTGATATATTGATCCAGTGTATAGATATAGATATCCTTTAGCATCGATGAAGACCTTACCATTGATGCATCAGGACTGGTCTTTCTTAAAATCCTCTCAAAGTACTCTGCAGCATCACGCTGTTCATTCACTGTGACAAATGCATTTTTGTAAAAGTCATTTTGTAATTTTGCCCTACAATTTTCCATTTTTATAATGAAGAAATAATTAGATCAATGATAGTAATATTTTTAAAGTTATACAGTGCTCAGGAGTTTACAGTGTTAAAAAGGTTTTGTTGTTCTGTACCGTTGTCGATGCCCAGCTTGTTTGTTATTTTATATGTGTATGCTGTATAGTTCTGTAAGTCATCAAATAAGGCTTTCAAATCATGATCAAGGAATTCAGAGTGGGGATTTTTTCCAGACCTGCACAGGAAGTAAACATGAGAGATTAACAAATGCACTGTAAACTTCATATATGATAAATACAGAATCATGCTTAAAGCTGTACAACAAACTTTTTCACAGCCTCTCTGAAGTCTTTGGTCATGAACAGCACCTGCAGCACACTGTTCAAGTAACATGTGGATCCTTGGTTTATCAGCCCATGATACCTGTTAGCTGATGGGAAGAGAGAATTCATACAAAGAAGAAATATATTTAAAACATGAGCCTGGGTCATAAAATACCCAAAGAGAAATAAACCAAAACAGTTATTTTATAATTTCTACATATAGGAGTTTAACTGGGTATTTTTTTCAATGTTGATATTACTCTAAAACATCTCATTTGCCAATTCCAGTCAAATTCAGTCATTTGATTTGGTTGGCTGATTGGGAAAAGCACATACCAATTTATATAATGTCCCAAAATTTACAGTGCAGGGAAAAAGAGAGCTAATAAGTCCAAAGACTACCTGTAAACCTCCAAATTATATTACATTGAACCAAAGATCGGGGGCATCTAAGCTTGGAGCATTGCCAGGAGTATAGTGGCCTCAGTAACTGGTAAACTACAACAGTTTGGAACAAGCAAAACTCTCTTTAGAGTCCAGTGTCTGTCCACAGGGGCAGTCCTAGCCTGTTTTGTGCCATGGGTGAACATTCCCTCTGGCATGCTGGGGCAGCAGGTTGAGCGACACAGACACTAACAGACAAAATAAATGGATCCACAAGACCAGTAATGTTGTGGGGATGAAGCTGGACTCAGTTAGGGTGTCTGAGAGCCGGATGTTGTCCAGGATAAGGACAATGTTGGATAACACCTCCCACCCACTCCATGACATGCTGGTCAGTCACAGGAGCACGTTCAGTGAGAGACTGAGATTACCAAAAAGCACCACTGACACAGGAAATCATTCCTGCCCATGGCCATCTCCCTGTACAATCTAAACACTCTGCAATAGTTACCCTTTTTACACACGCTCTTTTCTACTCTGTAATATTCTTGTCAATTTATTGAATATTTATTTATAATCACCTCTGTTAATCCTTGATATTTATAATTGAGTGATCTGTATATATTAGTGCTATTTCTTAAATGTGTCAAATCTGTAACATAATGTATTGTTTGGAGTTTAGTCTGTTACTGTTACTATTTTTACATTTCTTCTTGGAGCAACTGTAACCCACATAATTTCCTTAGGGATTAATAAAGTATTCTGATTCTGATTGTTTCAGGATGACCTGCCATTATCCAATGACACATCTGCTTACCTGTATCTTTTGCTCGTTTCTCCTCCTCTTCTTTTCTCTTTTTTCTAAACTGAGCACCTGATGGCTTTGAACTTTTCTTGTCCATCTTCCATTGGTTTTAATTTTGCACTCCAGTATGAACACCCATCCCCCAACCCGAGGATCACCACAACATAACCTAATAGACCTACACCTTAGTTCACAGATTCACTTTGTCTAGGGTGTATTTCTGGGATTTCGCACAACTCCAGGATTCAAATCATGAATACATAATGGCAGTAGCGGTTTTTGATACGGGCGACACGGGTGGTTGCCCGGGGCGGCATCGTGGTGGGGGGCGGCATCGGCAAAAAAAAAAAAAATTGCTCGTACTCATGCTGCCCCGACATCAGCCAACGCATTATGGCAATGGCATAGGCACCGATCGGCTTTCTATTGCGGCTAGCTTGACTGTGACTTCGTAAGTGAGGACTCACTTGACCGCGGGGAGTAAGGGCCCCTCCGTTTACGAGGTGCGCCTGCTGCTTGTGGCAGGGAGGAGGGGCGGCGGGGGATTCTCTGGCTGGCTGGAGCTCGCAAAATAAAAGAAAAGAAAACAAAACAACAAACACGAAAACACCAGACATTATGATACAGACTTATAATTTGCACCGATGTTTTTTCGAAATTCTATACGCTAAAAGTGAGCGCGAGAGCCCTGCGCTGCTGAAGTCAAAGTTTACTTTGACTTCAGCAGCGAGCAGGCGCACCGAGGGCTCTCGCGCTCACTTTTCGCGTATAGAATTTCGAAAAAACGCAAATTATAAGTCTGTATCATAATGTCTGGTGTTTGTTGGTTTGTTTTTTTTTATTTTTTTGCGAGTTGGTTATTAGATGGAGTAGGATAAAGGACTTAAGACTGCTGGACATTATGAACAATGCTGGGCATCCTCTGCACACGGCCATAAACAATCAGAAGAGTCTGTTCAGTGACAGGTTGCTTCTCCCCAAGACAAGAACTAACAGACTTAAAAACTCCTTTGTCCCACACGCCATCAGACTGTTTAACTCCTCTCTGGAGGGGAGAGGGAGGGAAACAGGAGGACAAAGGAGGGGGGAACAACTAAGCTGTAGTGCCTCTTCACCTCACTGTACAATACCTTGTGCAATACTTTTGTAAATAGTCAACAGTGCAATAGACTCAATACTTGAAATGTGCAATTCACTTGTATTTTTATTTTTTATTATTTATTCTATTTATCCCCTTTGTATATTTTATTTATATATGTCTCTGTATTTATATATAGTGTGTGTGTAGTTATGTATATATATAACAATTATGTAACTGTAACTTCGGTCGTTGCTGTGCTTTTTTTTGGAAGTCGAATTTCCCAGAGGAACCCACCCGAGGGATTAATAAAGTTCGTATCTTATCTTATCTTATCTTACTATCTTAGATCTGCTCAGCAGACAGAGAATCCGCAGCCCACCTCTCCTCCCAGTGCCTGCAAGCACACGGCCGAAACGAGGGCGCCCTTATCCAGGAAATAGCGATAGAAAACCCATGGTGTATGCCAATCCCAAAATGCGCTGCGTGATGTCGGGGCAGCATGAGTAGCGAGCAACTGTTTTTTTTTTTTTTTTTTTTTGCTGATGTGAATCTGAACATAACCTCAGATCCCGAGAGAGATTTGTGATTCATCAATGTTCTATCTATTAAAAATTTATGATGATAAGGATGTTGATGAAAGCTAAATGAAAAAAGGATCGAAACATCGAAATTCCTGTACGCTGGATAAATATCCATCTCCAACAATACGCCCGAGGATGAAAACAAAAAACAAACAAACAAAAGAGCTTTAAATATTTTCTGAAATCTTACCCAGAGATGTATTGGTGCACTGTCCGTTCATTTTCTGTGCCATCCTGCAACCACTTTACTTCTGCACCGCTGAATAAACTGCTCCTTAAAAAGAAATAAGCCGCATATTTTACCGGTTACGCTAAGCAACCACTAAACAACAACACATAGAACCCTACCTTCCGTTTAATTCAAGTATTCCTTCCGAAACTACTTTGTTTATTCCCGACACAATCTGCGATCTACAGATCCAGTGAATTTAAAAGCCCCGGATTACTTTCTCTTTCTCTTCTGGTCTGCAATGTTGCTTACGTGTTGGAAATCTCGAAATTATCAAATTACTATTTTTTTTTCAGAAACTTATTAAAAATGTGAATGCAGAACACCTAATATCTCCTTATCACAAACACATGTGGATTAACCCAGGGCCTATTAACATGCACTCCTTCGACAAATTAGGTTTGGGAATATATTTTTCAGTTGGGATGTATTGGAAATTCACATAAGGTCGTGAAGGCAGCATATGAAGTAATTGAACGAAGCAGCGCGAAAAATATCCTACGAATTTCATTTGTGCACAATACACAGCTTATAATTTGACTGCATGCTTCAGTTCAGCCATTCGATTAATGTTACAGCAGCTCATGAGTGAACGAACATGGTGCAATAAAAGTAGTTTTAGAAGTACATTATTTCCCAAACACTTATATTTTATTACATTTATTTCAATTTATTTGAGTTGGGTTAGGAGTTGCCACCTCAGGATGTAATTGCTAATGACCCACTAATTTTATTGAGGTGTGTTGCAGTAGGGACACATTTAAAGAGTAAATAAAGTGAAATACAGATGCAAGAAGACAGACCAGCGTTGTCATGTGACTTCTGGTAACTGCTGGGGGAAACTGAAAGTTAAAAACAAATTCATTTGACTGCAGACACAGATTGTTTATCCACGGAGAGGACGGAGAGTTTCTGAGCTAAAATGACCGACGAGAAAAGATACGACCCCAGAGACACGACGCTGAGATTCGTCAACAGGCCCGATGATCTGGATCCTCTACGTAAGAAATACAACTAGTTATCATCACGGAAGCCATTTAATTCTGCTCTTTCTAATAACTGTGCGTGATTTGATTTGGAATTATTATAATAAATGCACTGGTTATCCCAATTAAACCAAATGAAGTAGTATTTTATACAAACATTTTACTTGTGTGCTAAATTTCCGGGGTCGGAGCCTTTGCGCAAAGT
The DNA here is from genome assembly GCF_018398535.1 of Haplochromis burtoni. Classification (NCBI taxonomy): domain Eukaryota; kingdom Metazoa; phylum Chordata; class Actinopteri; order Cichliformes; family Cichlidae; genus Haplochromis; species Haplochromis burtoni. The sequence continues at coordinate 13,855 of NW_024583394.1, forward strand.
AGGTTCTCGGGCAAGCTGTACCACAATGTTGAGTTCACTGTCTGCGCATATTGTTGTTCCTCTCAGCTCCAGTGGAAGGAGACCAGGGTCTCAGAGCAGAGATGTCCTGCGGCCATGCCGTCACCCCGGAGTCGCTCACTGGGTGGTGTCGCAGCCTGTTGGATCAGGTACTTTCCAGGTTCCAAATAACGTCATTGTTTTCATATAGTTTTACTTTTAGTTTTCTTGTCTAAGCTTGAGTAGGAAAATTAATATCTACATTTCTGCAAGGTTTTGGTTTATGTCTGTATCCAGACATCCAAAATTTATATTTAAATGTTGCTGATGGATTTATAATATTAAATAGGCAAATACAATGGCAATTTGACAAGATAGATCATCGGATCTTTTAGAAAGTTGTCACTCAAATGTGAAGACACTATACTAACCCTACACCACAGACACCACACATACAGACTGGGAGGTCTCCTTTAAAGGATTTACATCCTTCTTCTCACTTTGAACCTCAGTAGTTCATGGTGAACATGTCTAAATGCACTGACCTGCTATTACTGCATTTAATGGCTTAGATATTTATGTTATTATTCAGTGGTACTATTGATTTTGTATGGTGAATACACACATGAACAAAAGGATTTTCTGTTACATAAAAAGGTATTTAAGAAAAAAACTCTCAGTTTATACCATGTAACCAACACAAAAAGTGAGAAAGGTGTTCATAAATGGGGAAATTAAATAACTCATTAAAACACACACACACACACACACACACACACACACACACACACACACACACACACACACACATATATATGCATTTATTTATTTTTAATTGTACATTGTATTGTATTTTATGGACATTTTTAGCCATGGTGACCAAAATCATAATTGTTAAGTGTAAGTAGTCAACACATAAATGGAAACATTAAATTAATCTTGATGCTGTGCCAGTGTTTAGAACTTGTTTCTATCAAAAACATCAATTAGATGTCTTTACATCTTTAACATCTTTTTCAGGGCCAGTACAAATTTAAGTGCCCAGCTCTAAAGGATGGTACGCTACAGAAGTGTGATGCAGCGTGGTCCTACCAAGAGGTGCGCAGGCTGGCAGTACTGACAACAGAAGAGATGGAGTACTTTGAAGAGAACATCGCTCGCCTAGCTGCCACAGAGTACTGTGAATTTAAAACTGTAAGTGTCCAAGTTAACCTCATTTAGTTAAGAGTTTAGTAGAGAATGATTGCTCCTACAAAACAAAATGCTATTTTGGGGATAATTTTCTTTGTTCCCTGATTTATATCAACAGCAGGATCAACACACTGAGCTGTAAATTTAATAAATGATCTCAATCAAAACCACCTGCGCTGTCATGAAGAAAAAAAAATAGATGGAAATTTTCAACTCTCACTCCTGTTCTCCAGCCATAATTTGGCTGATAACTTGATAAATGACTTTTTTGTTAGAAAGAAAAAAATTTTTAGTCTTTTGTTTATTTAAACATTTATTTTGATAAGTAAAAATAAAACCTGAAAAAAAAGTATTTGAGGCAATCAGGATAGGCCCATTGTTGAAGTGAGCAGGTCCTGGCCCCTTAGGCCTACTCACAGTACTCAAACTGTGCTTATAAAAGGTAACATTTTCACATGGTAAGTGTTTCAGAAATTATTGAATTCTTTAAATGTATATTTACAAGTAATCCTTAAAATAAAATTAGGAAAACATAACTATAAAAGTATTTTGGTTAAAGGTGGTATAAATGTAGTCATTAATCTTTGGTCAAAGCAGTGCCAGCAATTCCCCACTGCTCTTAGTCATCATGATAAAAACAAACTAACTTGGTAAGTTTACTGCACTGATGTGAGGATAATGTCAATCTGATCAGTTTCAGTCATGTGACTCTAAATAAAGAAAGTTTATATCCAAAAACACTGAACTTCTTGAATGTTTGTCATAACAGTGTCCTGGTTGCAAAACCTATGTGGAGAGAGAGGACCTGACCAACCTTAATGTTCAGTGCACAATCTGCACAGCTGACAAGAAGAAAGTGTCCCAGTTCTGCTGGCAGTGTTTGAAGCCATGGAAAGGCAGAGCTCCACGCTCTGACCGCTGTGACAACGATGGATGCATCAATCACGACCTCGAACTTCTCAAGAACTGCAAGACTACCGCTCTCCCTCAAGTTCAGGGGGTCGATGCCTGTCCCTCCATCCGGGCCTGTCCCACCTGTGGTCAGAGGGTGGAGCACGACAAAACAGGCTGCAAGAACATCATCTGTCCTCGCTGTCAGAAAGAGTTCTGCTTTGTGTGCCTGAAACTGACTCCTGAGTGCTTGGAGACAAGTTCTTACTACATCCCCTGCAGTGATGGTGTAGCTCCCAGACAAACTTCAATACCTGTGTGGCGCAGAAACTAAGACACAGCATGCTCTCTGAGTCATATCTTTCTCTCATGTTAGACTTTTTCTTTTATATTTCATTCAGAGAATTTCATTGAGAGAAGCCAAATGTTTTATAGCCTGACTTGTTCATATGCTTTAAATAGTGGTAAATTATGTTTCCTGTATGCATTTTTATGTTGTACAACAGACTTTTTAAAAAATAGTTTTCTTTGATAAAGATTCCTTGCAAATAAACAGAATACATATTTAGTGTCTGACAAATATCAGTTCATGTACATATTTATGTGTTAATCAGTTTCTGCAGCTTTAATATAAATGAAATTAAATGAAATTAACCCTAGGTGCAGTAGAGGGCCAACAATGAGACAACCACAAAAGTAGGAATGGTTTTATTGGTGGAGGATGCTGATATTTATTTATTTTTTTTGTCATCATCTATTCTTTTTTACTAGTTTTCCTTTGGTTATGGTCAGTTTCACTGCTTTTAGCGTGAGGTGAAAACTCGACCCTACAGAGGTTGCACAAACAGTCCAACTCCACCGGATGCCACAAAACTATATGCCACTGCCAGAAGGTTTTCTGTGTCTCCCAGCAGTCTTAAGAGCATGGAGCAGACTCCAGGAGACAAGCGGTTACTCTAAGGGAGCTGGAGAGGGTTGTAGAAGGCCTTCCACCCATCTGCAGGACCGGCATCTGTTCCTTTGTTAAAAGAGGAACAAGTTGACTACTACCTTGTCTCTGACCAAACAATTAGAAACAGACTTCTTGTGAGTGGCCTTAGGCCCTGATGTCCTTTAGTGGTCCTGTGCACACTACTCGGCATTGTGGAGTAGAAATGGCCTTTGCCAATGAATACCAGAATACTAACAGAGTGACAGTAACAATAAAAATAACGGTTTCCTTTCCAAATATTTTTGCCACTATGATTTCACCCCACATGTGCCCATTCTCCTTGTTGTTCTATGTTTGCTAGCTGACTGACTCATGTTTGTGCTGAAAAACTATGGGAGTCAAATTAAAGTAATGAAACACACTCTCCTCTCTGTTGTCCCATTTATTATATTTCAATTAGGAAGTAAAATTGTTTTAAGTAATGTGCATTGAATTCACGTTCATTTAACCATGTTAAGTTTATCCAGAATAATTTTTCTTCAGCTCAGCCATCGTCACCAAAATTATTTTTGTTAATTTGTAAATTTTAAGTTTAAATCTGATCTAAGCTAGGGGAATTTCTTATTGGGTCCAGAGGTAAAGTCATATACAATATATGGACAACATTTTAGCCACGATTGTAATCAAAACACACTGTAAAATGAGTATTTTTGTATTTATTAATTCAGAGCCAAAGTTAAGAAAATCAATATATAAATGACAAAGAAATGGCAACAGATGAGCTCAGAGGACTCTGCTGAAGAACACAACACATTGCAATGCTTAAAACGGAAATGCACAGCAGATTGAAAAGTAATTAAGTAATACTGCAATTAAAATCAGGCATTAAACATATAAACACACAAAGGTTTACATTTAAATATTTCCTTGTGAAATTTCTTGTCTGAAATCATTGACACTTTACATTCATTGGTATGTTTTGTTTTGTTTTTTTACACAAAGAAATGTGAAAATAAAATGGAATCTGTAATACACTAAAAGACTGCATAAAAATGAAACCATTAAGAACAAAAGACAAAAACACTCAGTGATAACAGAAATATACTTCTGTGTTAAGGTACATCCCAAGTTTCTTTGAACCTTTAAAAACCTTACGCCAAATAAAGCCTTTAGTCAATTCTAACTTAAGCATTTTTTATCTGTTAAAATGAATGAAAAAGAGACAAATACAACACTCAAGCTATATTTTTCAAAAAGAACAGTGGAAAAAATGAGCAGTATTATAACACTTTCTCTGCGATCTTCAATGTAATTTTGGTATCAATCATATTCATGAATGAAAATGTGTATTTTGTTGACATTTAAAGAGTTTACATTTTGTCCAAAGTGACCTCTTAATCTATTTCAAGATGTAAACTTCTTCTAATATTTCTTTGACTCTCTATCCATTTTGTCATGTCTTGTGTGGTTTCATCCATAGTTTTCTTTATGATGATCTTTGTCTGACTGTCGTCTTTACAAGCACTATCAATTTCTGTATGCTCTTCGTCAATTACTCTAACAATAGGACTTGAATTCATTGAACCACGTCCTCCTTCTGTAAGTCGCTGAGCTCCAATTCTTGCTTTTGGTTGAAAACACTCCAGTCTTATAATTTCAATATTTTCCTCACTACCTCCGTCCTGCTCCTCTGTTAGTCTTTCCTTTGTCATCTTATTCCCCTCACTTTGATTCAGTTTGGTATCACGTTCATTTTTCTGTTCTTTGCTCTGTATCTGCACACCACCAACACTTTGTGATGTACGGGTAACACTGATAATCTTCTCAGCTGTTTTCTGCCCTCTACCATCTAATCTCATGCTAACATGCTTCACAGCTTCACTGTTGTCAGGATTTTCAGTGGTGATTTCACTCATTTGAATATATTTATCAGCTTCTTTCGTTTCTTCGCTGTCATCCCTCACACTCCTCCTCTGAGTTTGCACACTAACATCTTTATATCCTGAATGTGTAACATCATGCTTACTGGCTTCACCCATCACATCTTCTTTTATTGGTTCATTAAGAAACCTGCTAATGCTCCTCTGCTCATTCATCTGATTATCTTTAGGTATGATTTGTATTCTGTCACTGCCTGTTTGCTTGTCCTGAGATCCATTTAAGAGGTCATATCTTGTTAACAGCTTTCCTTCTCCTGTCGTTACTTTATCAGCTTCAACACTTACAAATTTAGAGCTGTAATCTTTTCCAACATTTGGTCTACCTCCCCCATATTCTCCTGTATGCTTTCTAGAGTCGTCTGATACTTCACCACCCTCACAGTCTGTGTGATTTCTATGGCGTGTTGTCAGGGACAACTGTTCCATCTCCTTGACCTCTTCACCAACAGCATCTGCGGGATGAATTTGAAATTTGTTATAAAAGCATTTAATGCACACCAACAAAACATTAATGGAAAGCATTATAAAAAAATATGTCCTTACTTTTCTTCTTTCTGTAAAAAAGTAGATAAGCACTCTCAGATCTAATGGAGAAAAGAAATGGATTTATTTTTCAACTAAATCAAAATGTGTTGCTCATGTGTTCAATACAGTGGTTTGAAAAGTATGTTAAAGCTTTGTATATCTACAGACTGCGATCTTTGCCCTTTGAAAATTAGCTCCAGTTCAGTCAGATTAAATGGGGAGCAACTGTGAACAGCAATGCTTAAGTCTTGCCACAGACTGTCAATAATATTTAGGTCTGGACTTTGAGTGGGTAATTCTAAACCATGAACTTGCTTTGATCTAAACCAGTAAGGACTGAGGCCTCCTGGTGGGTTGCCAAGGTACTGCAGGTGGGCCTCAGCAATAACAGAAATTCAGTTAGAAATACTCATGTACTGATACATATTTATATAAATGTATTTATATAAAAAAAAACTGAATTTAAACCGGGAGTATGGTTGCTTTATTATATTATTATTCTAACCTAAATTTTCTGCTCTTGATTTGAAGTTTGTGTCTCTGGATGACACATTGACCTTAACAACTGGCATATAACTCGGTACAGCCTGTGTTGTTTATGTTATTCAATACAATTTTTAGGAAATACATAATTTTTTTTGTATTTTGATTAGACTGAAGATTTAAGACTGAGCGGGCCCGAGGGATGTTCTGTTTTTTTTAAGTGGGCCTCAGCACTCTTGACTTTGGGAATGGCTGATCTAAACCATTCCTTTGTAGCCCTCGGTGTATGTTTACAGTTGTTACCCTACTGGACAGTGAAGTCCAGTTTTTTTAAATGTGTTAGCTGTGCCTTAACTGTATTAGGATCACTGTGATTTGGGAAGCTGTGATAAATAAATTATTTCTAACTAAGTACTCTCTGAATATAAAATGGATCAAATAAAAAGTTTGCGTCACCAGAATGGTATGACATATGTGGTATAGTGCATTAAATTCAATGCCAGTGCATTCACCTGCATACGTGAGATATAATATATCTATAGTATGCACTTGTGCAAAATCAAGAAATATTTGCAAATAAACACTATGTGGATATAAGAAAAAGGCAAAATCTTACTTCTCAGTGTTGTCTACTTGGAACGGTTCATAATCAAGCTGTGATGGAAAAAGCAAAGAAACATATGATCGATCTCTTTCTCCTCCTCTGTAATACATAACTGTGCAACATGGCTGTTTTGTAATATGTTTCAGCAATAATGAAGAAAGGACTAACAGTCTTACCTCTGTGACCCTGGCATCATCGAAATTATACCATCTGTCTCCGTGTTCCTCCTCGATCTTGATTCTTGCACTGTAAAGTCCACTTCTCAGATCACCAACATGATCCACAACTGCATACAGTTCATATGTCTGACTCTGATCAGCAAAGAAAGAAATGACAGCCATGAAAATGAGCAAAGAAAATGAAAAGGATATTGTTTAAATATTAAAATATACTGTTATACATACGTCTGGTATCTGCAGGGTGTAGGGAACCTCCACAGCACAGCTGATTTTGACGTATGACATGTCATGATAGCTGAACTCAAAGCGCTTCAGAAGTAGAGGCAAAACATCTGGATGATGCTTCATTACATCTTTCTGAATGAAAAACATCAGAATATGTCATTATGTTTTTTTTCATTATAACATTATGAAGTAATAATTCTACAATAACAAAATCAGCTAATGTGCATAAATCAGAAACAACTTTTCTCTTTACTCACAGTAGTAGCATCAACTTTGTCATCACACTGGTCACAGTACATCTGATTTTCTCCATTTAATTCTGTCATTCTGAAAAAATCGTCAATGCCATCCACCTGGAAAATGCACACATTTCATTTTATTCCTTAATTCCCTCTGACATAAACCCGCTGACTAGTTTCATGGATGTACGGTATTCAGAAATGTTTTCTCAAGGAGGAATGTTTCTAACACGAGACAATTAATTAACTCTTGAGTCTAACTTCCTTTTGAAGGAGATCTGAGAGAAAGCAATAAACCCTCACTTTAATAACAAACTACACAATTCCAGTTGCTTTGTGTTACTTAGAAAGAGACAGGGTTGGACTTTAGCACCCCTGTTATCATTGTGGCCTACACTGTTCAGAGTTGTGCTACTACTCTCCCCACCCCCACCTTCCCATGCATGTGGATTTAGGGCGGGAGGTGTGTTCTTAGATTTATGACACGGTCTAAGGAGCTTGGAAAGAAAAGCGTCTGGACTTCTTTAAGTTGCTTGAAGACGTTTCACCTCTCATCAGAGAAGCTTCTTCAGTTCTAGGGTCAACAGATACAGAGACTAGTGCTACTGTAACTCAGACAAACTCACTGTGATGAACAACTGAATGTAAAATAGCAGCAATCCTAAAGAGAGCCTGATTGAAAATGCTGATTTAAAGATTTATAACACATTAGTTTGCATCTGACTGTGCTTGGCCTCGTAGTTTAGATCAGCGGTTCTCAAAGCGTGTGGCAGAGTTCTGACAGGTACAAGTTACCTGGCAGATAAGTTTTGCGGACCTCATGTTTAACATCTGCGGCTGTCGACTTACACACGCAGCTGCAGCTTTTCGGCTACAGCCTACACACATCAACAACAACAACAGGACCCAGTTCATTCTGTTTCAAGCCGGCGAGGCATGATTGGGGATGCCGCTCAGGTGTGTCCGCCTTCCCCGCAACCACGCCACAGACCACACCCCGCCAAAGCTCTGCAGTCAAAAACAGGCTCACTACAGCCAATAAGAGTGAATAGTATAAACTCTCAATAAATTCTATATTTTTCATCTGTGTTTACAGGTTTCTGGATTTCTTTTTCTTTATAAGACTAAGACTGAACTTTATTTTTGTTTGTCAATTTTCACATTCTGTTTAACTTGTTGCTTGTTTGAAGAAGTGGTGCAGAATAGTGAAGCGGTTTAGTGACAAAAGTTACAAATAGTTGTTTGAAATGAAAGTTATTTGTTTAAAACAAATTACTGAAGGATTCATTGTGAATTTATTAGAGTTTATTATCTAAATAAAGTTGCAGTTCAGCTTTTCTGTCATTGTTTTTATTAGATGGGGCGTGAAAACATTTCTTCAAAGTCTGAGAACCGCTGGTTTAGATCAAGGAACTGTGAAAGTAGTCCAGGCCCTTTGATCACATTATGGTTAATTTTTGGTGGGGATGTACCAAGTGTGGCAAGAAACAGGTTTGAATGTGATGATTAAAAACTGTTCATGTTTATACTGTCTTGATTTTAAATAGTTAAAGAATAGGTATTCTTTCTAAATATATGTATTTTATTTTATTTAGAACTTTATTTTTGGATATTCATCTTTAAGTGGGAGATATTTATTTTTCTTTTGTTTTCTAGAAAAATATTTTTCTTCGTTAGTTTTTCTTCGTTTTTCTAAAGTATGGCCAACTAATCTGCACTGTAATTATGACTATGAATAAGCCACTGCTGTGAAGTAAAGGGAATAAAAACTGGTGAAAAGCCACCGACACGCTCAGGGGCAAAAGTTAAACCAATTGAAAGTGTACAGTGGAGGGAATAATTACTGGGTGCCCTGCTGAATTGCTCACTTTCAAAGAAATGAACAGTCTCAAATGGAGAGAGACAGAATATAAACCAAAAATCCAGAAAACAACTTTTATTTGCACTGTATAGAGCGAAATAAGAACGTAGTCTGCAAACCAGCCAAAATTCTGGCTCCCACAGTTTGTAATCTGTGTGCCACACGGGTACACAGCCAATCAGTGAATTGCAGATACTCCTGGTCTCAGCGTGTTATATGTATAAAGCTCACCTTTTCACAGAATCTGTTTGTTTCATTCCAACATCTCCACCACCATGGGTGAGACCAAAGATCTGTCAAAGGGACAAGACTATATATCTGCATAAGGTTGGAATGTGCTACCACACCATCAGCAAGAAGCTTGGTGAGAAGGTGACAACTGTTGGTGTAGTTTTTCAGAAATGGAAGAAACATAAAATGACCATCGGTCGCCTTCAGTGTGGAGCGCTTGCCTCATATGGTGAAGATGATCATGTGCCCAAAAGTACACGGGAGGAGCTTGTTAATGATATCAAGGTAGTTGTGACCACAGTCAGCAAGAACACCATTGATAACACACTAATGGCATAATGGACTAAAGTCTTGCAGCACCCAAAAGCTCCCTCTGATTAAGAAGGAGCGAGTACAGGCCCATCTTTAGTTTGTCAGTGACCTCTAAATAATATAGAGAAGGTTTAGGATAAAGCGCTGTTGTCAAATCAAAACCAAAATCGAGCTCTACGGCATCAACTTGACCTGCCATGTTTGGAGGAAGAGGAATGCTGAGTATGGCCCAAAGAACACCATCTCTACAGTCCAGCACGAATGTGGAAACATTATGCTTTGGGCTGTTATTCTGCTAAGAGTACAGGATGACTCCACCGTATTGTACCTTCGTCCCTCAGCCAGAACACTGAAGATGGATCCTGGATGGTCTTCCAGTATGACAATGACTCAAAAATACAATCAAGGAAACAAAAAGAGGAGCTAATGAAGAAGAACATTAAAGTCATGGAGTGGCTTAGCCAGACCTCAGTCCTGAAAATCTGTGTAGGGAGCTGAAGCCTCAAAGTGCTAAGTGGCAGCCAAAAAACAAAAAACAAAACAAACAAAAAAAAAACAAAAAAAAAACAGGATTATGAGAGTTTCTGTAAAGAAGAGTGGGCCAAAAATCCTCCTGAGACATGTGCAAGCCTGGTGACCAGCTGCAAGACCCTAAAACTTTTATGTCACATGTTTTTATGAATTTTTGGTTGACATGTTGTCTCTCCATGAAACTACCACTAAAAGTAGAGACTGTTCATTTCTTTTTAATTAAGAAAACTTTCAAATTCAGCAGGGGATGAAATTTCCCCTACGGTATATGTAGGGGAAAACAAAATGAAAACAGAAACATGCTCAGAGGTTTGAGGCTTGTCAGATCCTTACCACTCTGTATCCTTCACTTCCTTTTGTGTCAGTGCAGGAATCCACCAGTGCAAGAGGAAGATGCCAGAACGGTATATCTATGTCAGTCTCTGTCAGGCATTTACAACAGGTGGTCTTCTTTGCCAACATGCCATGGAAGATCTGAAAAACAAATGAACACAAACCTGTTAACATCTATTTTTTTTTTCCATCCTGCTTATAGTTACCCTTTGATGAAGACTGTACCTGTGAGGCCTGAGGACTGGTCAGTGTTAAAATCTTCTCAAAGTACTCTGCAGCATCATGCTGTTCAGACACTGAGTGCAGAGATGTTCAACAAAACAAGTCAATTATAAAAATGTTTCTTTAACTATGAACTTTAATTATGGATTATGAATGCAACACTTCAGATGCACAGGTGATTTATAGAATTCAAATGTTTTGTTGTCCTGTGTGTTAACATACTGTACCATTGTCAATGCCCAGCGTCTTTATTATTGCATCCGTCTTTGCAGTATGATTCTGTAAGTCTTCAAACAGTGCTTTAAGATGTTGGTCAAAAAACTGAGAATTTTCATTGGTGTGCCTAAACAAAGACACTGCTGGTCACGAGTGATACAAAACTCAGTTTTAAACTGCTAATCTAGTTGACATGAATACATTATGGTGCATAACAACGGACAACAACAAACCTCATCACAGCTTCTCTGAAGTCTTTGGTCATAAACAGCACCTGCAGCACACTGTTCAGATAGCATGTTGCTCCTTCTTTTGCCAAGCCATGGTACTTTACATCCGCTGCTGCGGAGAGATTGTTATGAAATGCATGCAAGTAGCAGAACTGCTTTCATACCATAAGCATGGATTATAAAACAGCACAGACCGCGAATAGTTGCACTCGTTCATGTTTTGCACAATTTACTGTTTTGTAGATTGAATTTTACGAGAAAAGCGTCATCTTTGTTGATCAGTCCACATTCTAGTGAATAGACTGCTTAGTACATTTTTAAGACCCAGTTTGCTGCAAAACAGGTTGAGGGAACTAAACGCACTGCACCTACCTGCAGGGTTAAAGGTTCCATCGAAAAACTGTCGACCCGTAAAATTCATTTTCAGTCCCTTTAGAACCTCAGTCCCGTTTTACACCGCCAGCAGCCGCAAAGACACGGCTGGTTAACAGCAAAACAATCGCAAGTGTTCTGAAAATACCTTTTCTTCAAATGCACTAATGCATGTGAGCATGCAGTACGATTGTAACTTCGAGACACTCCCTGGGATTCTTCACGGACAAGAGGATTAAGCTGTTTTCACGTCCAGTTAAGTCGAAACTGTGGAAACAGTTTCTGTTTGACTTGTTCGTGCTGTATTCAGGGTGCACCGGAAAAAACAATATTTCTATTAAAATAAGCGTCACATGACCGAACACTGTTATCCTCTCCAAAAGGCAGTGGGCACTGCACCCTTAAATGCGATAGTTAAAAATATGAACCCGTAGTTATTTAATCAGAAATAAGAAACCTGTTAATATGGTACATGTGTCCCGATTCTCAAAGGAAGGCGGGATAACTGAACTGAGCAAACAATACATTCCTTTGGAATACGTCAGTCATCTATTTTTAATTCAGAAAGTGAAGCAATCACTGTTGGCACAGGGTGTTAGTTATTAGAGATGTAGAGCAGGTAAAGCAATGACGTTATGTACTTGTTGTTCGGGTTACTACACAGTACACCAGTAAAAACAAATACTTTTATGCAGTTTTCTTTTATGTCCATTTCTGGGAAACACTGCTGCTGTATGCTGAAATGTATATAGTGATATATAGTGTATAGTATATATAGTGATATATACTGGGGGACACTACTTTTTATATTTTAAGGTATCTTTTCTCTCATAGCCTGCTTCAACACTAATATTCCTACAGAATGTGTTTTATCCTCATCAGCACTCATCTGTTGTTGCATGTGTGTTTGTCAGTGAGTGCTGTGGAAACTGAGACACTCATTCTGTGTTAAATGAAGAGACTAGAGTTGACGTTCAGCCGGCTTTGTTGACTTAGAAACCAAAAACACGGCCAAAATGATGAGCTCATGAGATTATAATTACCAGGAAATTCCACTGAACATGCAACGTTCTGTCAAAACAGCCACATTGATTCAGGCTGTGAGGGTGTTTACTTGATAAGATTCCCGATGAGATCATTCATGATTTCTGCTTTGCAGGCAGCACATGCCTTTCCTCTGTTTAATAACAATCTTTAAGAAAGTTTCATCAGCTGCATTGTCGTTCCACCACAATATCTGTCAGAAAGCAGAAAACGTACACTTATTTAATGCATTTAATGTTAATTTGTCTTATTTCTTTCCTGAAGACCTCCATATATACTTACAGACAAGGATGCATTGAAGAGCACAGTTTTATTTTATACAACAATAAAAGCTGATTATTTTCAAACATGAGCATATTATTGGATTATTGTCACTTTTTATAAACAGTCTATATACAAAGCAACTTGCAAACAGTGGCTGAAGTGCAAGCAGCAGTGGCAGCTGAAGCCATCGGTGGAGATGATCTCAGTCAAGGCTTCAGTCCTCCAGGAACCTTCATCACCATGTGGATCACAGACATGTGCTGGATTCCATATTCAGACAACTTTGTCTCAGATCCATCCAACATCTTATCTGTGAATATCAGCCGCAGAGCTTCCTCTCCTGCGCGCACGCACACACACACACACACACACACACACACACACACAGAGTAAATACTATTTTAATACATGCATTTTAATAGGCACATCCACAGAGATGTATTAGATTACTAGCCCACATTTAGAACAGAATCAGAAAGGGTTTTATTGCCAGATGTTGTGAAGGTTTACAACATTATGAAATTGCTTCGGTACTTAGTGCAAAACATACTATAAAACAAACACTTAAATAAACATAAAAATTAAAAGTGCTAAGCAAATAGATATATACATAAATGCAGGTGATGATCAGCGCAAAAATGGAGCAGATGCAGAGAACACAGTAGAGAGTCATGTGTTTGTGTTGGGAACAGTCTTATGGTTATTGTTCATGAGTCCAACAGCAGAGGGGAAGAAACTGTTCTTATGGCGAGAGGTTCTACATTCAGACGGACCGGAGCCTCCTGCCTGAGGGGAGCAGGTCAAACAGACTGTGTCCAGGGTGAGAAGGGTCAGTAGTGATCCGAGCTCCACGCCCCAGTGTCCTGGAGGTATACAGCTCCTGCAGAGACCTACTCTGCAGGTCTATTAAGTAATGTACTTAAAGTTGGACTTGCTTGTTACTAGACTGAGTTTCCACATTATGTGCTTTATCTCCAAAGGTTGATCCAGTTCATCTGGATGTAGTGTTTTCAGTGGAACAATGGGCCAGCCCATTGTTCCTTCACTGAGCTGGTTTCAGTCATTATGCAAATGCACTGTTTATAAGACTGGGAAACCTGCAGTCAGCTGAGACTGAAGAAGTCACTTGGATGAGTGACAAAACATTTCTCCCACTGAAAACACTACGTTCAGATTAACAGAATCAACCTTTGGAGATTTACTTACCTGGATGATTGAGCATGCATCAAGACATATGTGCTTTATCCTTCTACTTCATCTCATTTATTCCCTTTACAATATTTTAAAGAAAAGTACCTAAAACTGCTGCTTGAATAGACCTAGCAGAGCCGGAGCAATATACTAATACAGTAATGTTAAAGAAAAAAGCTTGTCGTTGTGCATAATGCAGTCTACTTTCACTTTTGTTTCTTCAGTTTACTAAAAGAAAAACATTTTAAATGCTACTGTGAGTGCCTTCATCAGCCACGGGCTACGTGGTGTCACATGATGTAAGTAATGGAAGTCTTAATGTCTCAGTGCATTTACCTGCGGTCTCCGGAAGCCTCTGACTTATTTTTTCCTTCAGCTGTTTCACTGTCATGTTCTGAAACTGCTCGTCAGTGTTGCACAGGTCAATCATCATCTTCTCTCCCCGTAGTCCATGAACCACAACCTGGTAGATCTTTCCCATTATGTGCTGGTTTCTGTGCCCCTGGTTTTGCTCTCGCAGTGCCTGTTGATGAAACTAATAATGACACTTTAGTTTCTTCTTTGGGTTCATCAGAGGGCTCACGAAACTTTCACTTTCATTTAGATAATTGTTTTTGTCGCTACTCATGAGACGTCTTATCTTTTACAATCAGCACCTCTTTAAAAAAAACTGTCAAATATATATTGATGTTTCCTCAAAAGTGTAAATTAAAATATTTTAAAAAAAAGTTTTTAATATTTAACAGTGTTTGCTATAAAAAGGTTAATCACTGAGTTTATTCTTAGAGTTTATGGTCATCATTATAGTTCCTGTGCAGCACTCAGCATGTAACAGCCTAAATTACCAAGTGTGTGAATGTGATTCTTTATTAGACGTTTCCCTGACTGGAAATCTAAACTGATATCTCAGTTTATGATGAGAGCAGGGCGTGTTTATTTACCTGCTGTTCCTCTTTAACACGCATCTCATTAAAAATCACTGCAAATATTATTTACCAGTTGCATTATAAAACAACATGTACCATGTTCAACATCTTAAATGACTGTGGGGAAAAGTATGGTGGCCCTGAGAGGTCAAACTTACTAAACCCAAAGGAAACGACAGCTAATAGAAAATGCTGCAAAAAGCAGACAAACCACAGCAGAGGTAGAAAAAACAGAATGGACACAAAGCTGGAAAAAACATGTCAAAAAATGCCAAAAAGCACATGTGAATCATGTTGTTAGCGCACAAGTTATCTTGGACACAAGTGAATCTTTCACTTTTTCAGCACAGTCCATCATATGTTTGAGTTTCTGTCACTCCTTCAGTTGTTGTGATGCATCTGACCTCTCAGGGCGACATTACAAAGATGTTTGTTTGAGATCTTCTGCAAGTAAATTTTTCTAACACAAATGCACAAAATGTCATTAAAGCAACGGTCCCAAACCCTTTTTTTTTGCACCACAGACCCGTCGGGCAATATTTTCACGGACCGGCCTCTGAGCTGTCGCGGATAAATACAACAAAATAAAACCATTACTGGTACCAAAAGAAATATTCATAACACACGGGAAAAGACCCAAGGAAACTGACTTAATGATAAAACATTAAAAAATAACGATAAAACCCCTGAAAACCATAAATTTCACACCTGAGCCTCAACTCTCGTGGCCTGGTACCAAAAGACTCACGGACTGGTACCGGTCTGTGGCCCGGGCGTTGGGGACCGCTGCATTAAAGAATTTACTGAACGTTTTAAATACATACACAGTTTGTTAGTGATTTATTTGGATTTACAGAGAACATGTGTAGAGGCCCAAAATGGGAAAACTATGATTACCTATGTGCAGATAAATAGTAAATAAGAAAGACATTGACATGTAACAAGGTAAACAAATGCATTCCTGATCACAGTTTACTGATCACAATTAACAACATCACCTCCAAGGCGCTTTTATTAGATTTTTTTTCTCTGTCACGCTTGCAGTTTGTTGTTGCTTGTGTTTGGTCTTGAGTTTGCTGTCTGTAGTAACAATGTGCTGTTCTTTCATATTGTTGCTGTTTAAGGTATTTACATTTCTGCCCTCATTTACTGAGTTTTTATAATTAGAGGCTTCGTTGATTGTACGGTGACTCTTGGAGTAGTTTGTTGGGTTCATGACTGAAGAACAGTAAAAACTACAAATCCTTTTATCAGCAGCAGAGACAGAACCGTTCCCTCCCCGTCTAACAGGCCTGCTGTTTTCTCGTGTTGATGCTTCTTTTAGTTCCTCCTTCTTCTTTTCCTCAGCTTTAGTCTCTCCAGGTTTCTCTCTATTTCTTCCTGGGCTACTCCTTGGTTTACTTGTTTTTGTTCCAGTCTCAGTATCAATGTCGTCCCTAACTTCCCAGAAAGTGTCCCGTGCTTTCTGACGTTTCTTTTGGGAATTACTGTTTTGCTGAGTCTCGTAAATTTTCCGTGTTCTCAAATGTTCTGTTTTGCTGATATGAGGATACATGTGTGCCTTTGTATTTGAATCAAGCCACTGCACAACTGCTTTAATTCTTATTCTACTGTCAGTTGTTTTGTTTATCCGTGCTGCTCTTTGGTTTGGCTGTTTATCCGGTTCTCCATTAAAGTTCATCAGTTTTCCCAAAATTCCATCATCATGACAGCTTTTTGGCAAATCACCATTGTAGCCCTTTAAAATGTCCTTCCCTTTGTCATTATATCTCTCTGGTTGATAATGAGGAAAAGCAGTGTCCCCTCTGTGTGTCTCATGACTCCTTCCTTCAGCCTTGACGTCTGAATGTGCACACTGAGTGTCGTGATCACTTCCATCAGTCTTTGGAGCTTCTTTGCTAACTTTAAACATAAAAATGGAAGATTAGTAAAACACAGAATGATCAATGACTAATCTGTCTTTGGAGAAGAGATTATTGCTCCCATGGCATTTATTATGAATGTCATAATTTTTGCATCAGTTTGATATGTGTGTGGCAAAACAACTGGCACTCCGTAAAAAAAAAAAAAAGCTGTATTAAGTGACATTTGGCTTTTAGGAAATTAATATTTTAGGCAAACGGTCCAATCAATTGTGCAAAAAACAGTTAAATCAGTTTGTGTTACTGATTAATTTTCTGATTTGTACATTAGTGTTCTTCAAAACAGTGAAAGAACTTAAAACTGAAACAAAAACAACCAGTTCTTCTTTAAAGCATGCAGTTTTGGCTCCTCCTACAGGTCAAAAATAATTCTTCAGATACTCTTAATATTATTTTTATCTACAAGCTTTTGGGAAACACTTCTTAAGTATGCTAGTAAGACAACTTTTACATTTTTACACTCTTTGCACTACATCTAAGTCTAGTGAAATAATGTCACCTTCAATTTCAATCAAATTTAATGTTATTTATTTGTCTCCAAATCACAACAACAGTTGACTCGATGCACTTTATATCATAAGGTAAAGATTACAGTTTTCTTTTCTCGGTGGGTTAACCATTTTAAATAAATTATAATTATGAATTTTAAAAAATTATAAGAGGTGATCTTAAGCAAACTTACCTTTCCTGTACAGGAGGATGTAAGCTGTAGAAGACCTGTTATGAGGAATTATGAGAAAGACGCCATCAAACATCGTCAAAAGTCAACCAGCTGAATAATGTGAACTCCAGCTGCTTCATGTCAGACATTACATGGTTCCAGCTCAGGAAATATTCCTCATGTGGCATTAAACAAAATCAGTGTTTACCTCAGTGGGTTTTCTTTAGCAAAAAATAGTTTGACCTGAAAAATGAAAAATAATAATAAATTAATGACTTAATGTTGTTAAACACTTAACTGTCTGAGGACTTGTCAAATTATGCTCCCTTACACTTTCAACACGTCCATCATTGAAGCAGTACCACTGCCCATTTTCATATGATTTGATTTCTGCGGTGTAGTGTCCTCCTGTGAGACTGCCAAAGTGGTTAACCACGGCGTAGAGCTCATAAGTACATTTCTGGAGAGAAGGAAATAAAACAAAGTCATTAAATTTAAAAGATAAAAGTTAAAACTTGTTGCTGTTCTCTCTTAAATACCTCCATGTGTAAAGTTTGAGGCACATCAGCTTTGCAGTGAAGCTTGACGTAGCACCTCAGCTTGTAGTCAAAGGTAAATCTCTTTAGCAGGAGGGTCAGAACATCTGGATGTTGAGTTATCTCCCATTTCTCGGACACAACATAAAAACAACTACATGAACAAGAGGCATTCATCTTTTGTGATAAAAACTTTAAGAGATCAGATTCATCACTCACAATGTTTGCATTTTGCTTTTCATCACAGCGGCTGCAGTATATCTGGTCATCACCAGATACTTGTTGTAACTCAAAGAAAGCTTCGAGTCCTTGCTCCTGCAAACCATGAAGATTTTATGTAAAACAGATTGCTCTCTTAACATTTTGAAAATATATACCCTTGCTTTTAATGAAAGAAAATTCAGTACCACATTGTAGGTTTTATATCTTGAATCTTCCACCATTAGTGGCAGAATCCAAAAGAAGCTCCTGGAATCGTTCTTCATGTCGCACTTACAGCATGTTGTCCTGTGATTCAGCTCTCCTTTAAAGATCTGGACACAAAAAAAAGGACAATTGTTGCTGTGCACTCGTGTAATCAGAGACACTGTTAGATCTATACTGCACTGACAAAAGCATTTTGTTATAATAAAGTACAATAATTTGTGAGGCCTACTGCTACATCTACTCCTATTTTCTGTTAGCAGCAAATAAATAACTCATTTGGCTTATTAATCAAAAAAGTAATTTCTGCTAATTTTTTCTGCTTTTTTGTAAAATGTGAAATGTGAAAGTTTATGGATTAAATATTAGAATTAAAACTATCATTTTGATTAAAGACATTGTGCATGCTGTTAAAGTCATTATCACATGGTGGCGCTCTAAATAATTTGTTAAGCATTGTATAAATGAACTTTTAACCTGTCAACACTCACTGGAACATAAAAAACAGTCTGTATAGAATCACCAACATTTATATTTTTAAAAAGATTTCTTTTTAAACTTTTTCCTCCTTGGAAGTTAAACTTCTACCACCATCTGCACTGCTTCGTAAATCTGCATGCAGAATTCAAAATACTTTGACTATGTTTGCCTCTCTTATATCGTCTCGGGTAAATCTAAGTATTTTAATCTTTACACTTTAACTCAACTAATGCAAATATTTGAAAAAGTATATGTACTTTTTCAAATATGTACATATATATTGATTTTTACTCAACTACCCAGACATGTGTTTATGGTTTAAGAACCTACATAAAAAAATCTGATTCTTTATTTTCCAAAAGACGCTTTTAACACTGATTAGCAGACAGCTACAGCTGGTGCCTGCTGTGCTGTACCTTGTACACGTGTACCTAGATATTTTCAAATTTCAGCACTGATTAATGAAC
>NW_024583394.1:34024-44974 GCF_018398535.1 Haplochromis burtoni
CCTGGACTCTTGAGGCCATAGTAATCTAAAAAGTAAGTCAATGAGGGTAAAGAATATAAGTTACACATCATTTAATCAGAGCCACATGCTTTAAGCTGCTGCATTTTATACTACTTACCTGCAACAGGAAGGCTTTTTAGTTTCTTTCTGAACCTCGACACGAGGGAGTGATTCATCCTGATGTCCGTCTGATGTGTGTCGGCATTTTCACTCCTGAACTTTACTGTCAGATGCTTGGGTTCATTCTGTTGAAGGATATTAGATACAGCAGAAGTTAGAGCAGGAGAGTCAAACACAATGCTCGGGGGCCACACTTGACCCGGTAAAGACGCCAATCCAGCCAATTAGATGGCTTTGGAAAATTAGTAGAAAAGCATAGACATTAAGAAGCTTTTAAGAAGTTTTTCCTCCTGATAAAAACCTTCCCTGTGGCCATTCATACTGAGCCAGAAATAGTTAATTAATAGATAACAGTTGTGTGTAAAGTGCTGTTGAAATTGCGCTTCTTTTTTCTTATAATAACATATCTCAGGTTTGCATTGTGTAGTTAAACTTCTTTACACTGACAGAAGGGAGAGCTTCACTGGTCTGGTCCACTTAAAATTAAAGTTTGCTGTATGTGGCCCAGGATGTAAAGTGAGTTTGGCATTCCAGAAATTGAGGATAACCAGACAGGCACCAACAAACATTCAGACGGCAGGGTCAGAGTTTGGCATAAACAACATGAAAGCACGGATCCATCTTGCCGTATATCCACAGTTACAGCTGCTGCTGGTGTACAGTGGACCATTCCTGATGACTGCTTCCAGCAGGATAACTCACTATGTTAGCTCAAATCCTCTCAAAATGTTTTCTTTTAACATTAAAATTAGTTCAGTGTACTCAAATGACCTCCACAGTCACCAGATGTCAATCCAACACATCAAGTTTAGGATGTGGTGGAACAGCAGAGTCATGGATGTGCGGCAGACACATCTGCAACAGCTGTGTGACGCTGTCGTGTCTGCCTCCTCTCGTTTGTTCTGTTTTCTCTCTTCCTGCAATAACGTCACTGTACTGTGTTATGTGGCTTCCTTAAATAAAGCTCGTTAAAGTAAAGTTGAGCTGGTAATAACAAAGCAACATTATAAATACGATACTTTTACGGTTTGTAGCTACAGGTTTCTTTGGTAATGTGCTATCATTACAAATGTGCTATAAGTAAAATAACCTTGAAACGTCTGATTTTCGAAATCGATTTAAATTCAAATTTAAATTGTAAACCCTTTAAATTTGAATGAATTCGTCCACAGTAACAGTCTGTGTCTCGAGTGTTATTGAACCATGCTGCCGCCTCTTAGCCGTGCTTACCCGCCTTCGGGGGCTCATAAAACAGACCATTCAAGCAACAGTAAAACAATCACAGCTTCAGTATAAAGTACCAAACGCACTGATGCTATAACCCGTAAGTCCAGACAGCAATAATGATGATGTTTTCTAACAGTGAGTAGTAAAAAGGGAGGGTAAACAGGAGAGTACTCACCGTGCAGCCTATCTGATTTACCGACATCAGCAAACTTTCACTTTCGATGCCGTAGCGACGCTGAACGAGGAAGTGCGACAGACACACAAGGACCCACCGCTGGAAATACACACAGACCCTGGAGACTAGTGATTCCTGGTAAATTTAATATTTATTTGAATACTTAAATCAAACTAGGGAGTTACATGTGTGGATGTCCTATTTCTGGCTGAGCGTTAAAATAAAAGCGGAAGTCTTTAAAACTGCTAGAGCTGTGCCAACAAGCGAAGACATAACATTTCTCCCTTTAACAAATCGCCTGTTAATATCTTCAGTTTATCCACTTAAATAACTACGAAACCTCCTTCAAGTTTAAGTTCATATTCTTTTAAAATATTACATAAATGTTGTGGACATGTTTACTACTTTGTAATAACAGTCTCATAAGCAAGAGAAACGTTAACGTTCTGTAATAAAGTTAAAGGCAGCTGGAACTTCCTTGAGTGACTCGCCACACCTCACAGGAGGTTTTTAAATAAGTTGCTTTAAGACTGAGAGCTTCTGGATTCAAAAGAGGAGTGCCTGATGAGCCCAGTTGTAAGTAAGCTATTAAGACTCGACTGTACGCTGTGTTCGTGTTTTCCTCCGAAACAATAAGTTCCGTTGGAGCAGCCTTTCAACGCCTCTCTCTGTCTCTCGCTAGTGACCCAGACAACAAAGTAAAGCTATTTTTCGGCTACGAGCCGAACTCGGAGCCCGACATATTAGTCAGAGGTCCCTTTGGTTCGGAGCCGCAGACCTTCAGTAATAGTAATAAATCACACAGCAATAGTACATTCACGTTGTTGTAAAAAGCATGATAATATATTAAGTAATCCAAAGTATTCAGAATACGTTACTGTCATTGAGTAACGTAACGGAATACGTTACAGAATACATTTTGGGGCATGTATTCTGTATTCTGTAATGGAATACATTTTAAAAGTAACCTTCCCAACACTGGATAAGATGAAATGCATCTTCAAAAGCAAATAAATTTTATAAAAACAAGTCAAATTGTACTTTTCCACTTCATAAAGGCTCTGCACTTATTCTGGTGCTGTGAAGTGCTTGAAATTTGAATCACTAAAACTACTCATTATTCAGCAGCAAATAACTACTTAAAATCATTTTTTATTTGTTTTTTGTTTAAGAAATATTTGCATGTAAACAAAAACTGAAATCTGAGACTCCTCTTTTAATTTGACAGCAGTTTGAGGTTGTAGGGTGTAAATCTCTAGTTTTTGATGCGTTGGTTCATTTCCTTCTTGAAAAGGTGAACCATCAGCACACTGAAGATGTGTATTAGACAGCATTTATCCTCCTTTCAGTCCAAACTTCTATCTTGTGAGAATGACAGTCATTATGTTTGGTCTGTAATGGAGGCTGACATGTTAATATAAATCTTATGTTACAGTATTTGTAGTGCTGGATCGCCAGAATGAGCATTTGTGGACAGGATCAGGTGGAGAAGAAATACGACCCTCTAGACACCACCCTGAAGTTTGTCAACAGGGAGGATGACTTGGATTCATCATGTAAGATTTGTTTTATTTGTTCTGAATATAATTTATATTTGGTGTTTTGTTTCTGTTGTGGAAGCAGCAGCTGGACTCCAGCACAGATCAGAGCAGGCATCAAAGACAGATATGATGGTGATTAAGTCAGACACAGTATAAAAGGAGGAGTGGAGATAGAAAGCAGCTTACATGATGCACTCGGTGTGGGATTTGCTGGATTTGAATGTGTAGAGGGGTAGCTTGACATGCAACTCTAGTTTGACTTTGTTTCCTCTCTAAACTAACAACATGTTTGATTTGTTGTTGTTAACTCCCTCCTCAGGTGATGACTCTCTCAGAGCAGAGATGTCCTGCGGCCATGCTGTCACTCCTGAATCTCTCACACGTTGGTGTCGCTTCCTACTGGATGAGGTATGTCGTGTCTTTGTAGCCCTTTATTTTTTCTTGTAAATAAAGTTTCATGTTTAATTTGGTTAACAGTGGTGCAACGAAGTTCTATTTAAGTTTTGAGCTCTGTTAAAATAAATCTTTTTTTTAGCTAAAATTATTATACAAATGTTACCTTTTAGGTCAAGATCCTGCTTTTTTATAAATTGTTTAAGCTAAATAGTTGGGTACTACTGGTATAAGGAATTTCAAGGAATAAGTTACTTTTATAAAAGGTTATCATTGTGTGTTTGTCAGATTTGATTGTGAAAATAGTCAGTAGTTTATTAGATATAAATGTAACAAAGTACTATTATAATTATTATAATTAAAGTAAGAACCTTGAAGATTTGGACTTCAGTTCTTAGTTATTTCTTTAATTATACAGAGAGTCTTTTTTGTTGTTGTTTTCAGGGGAATTACAAATTCAGATGTCCGGCTTTAGTGGAGGGAACCAAGCAGTGTAATAAAGAGTGGTCGTACCAGGAGGTGCGCAGACTGGCTGATCTGACTGTGGAGGAAATGCAGCACTTTGAAGAGAGCATGGCCCGTCTGGCTCTTGCAGACCACTGTGAGGTTCAGCCAGTAAGTGATTTATGGTTATTATTGTGACCTTTCAGCTTATTTCACTTTGATAAAAATGTTTAAAGTGGAGGTCTCTTTCTTTTTTTTAAAACACTGTTTCCCACATCAGTGTCCTCAGTGTAAAACAGATGTAGAGAGGAAGGATCTGTCCAACCTGTGTGTCCAGTGTGTCGTATGCACAGCTGATCAGAAGAAGAAATGCCAGTTCTGCTGGCAGTGCCTGAAACCATGGAAGGGTTCAGGCCTTCGATCTGACCGCTGTGACAATGACGGCTGTGAGAACAAGGACCTGCAACTTTTGCAGACATGTAAAACCATTGATCTGCCTGAAGTAAAGGGCGTCACCAGCTGCCCCGCCATCAGACTCTGTCCTACATGTGGCCTGAGGGTGGAGCATAACAGAAAAAAATGTAAAAATATCAACTGTCCTCGCTGCAAAATGGAGTTCTGTTTTGTCTGCCTGAAACTGAAGCGTGAATGTTCCAGTTCACCATTCAGAATGTGCCCCAGTGGGGTCGCTCCAAGGCAGACCTCCATCCCTGAGTGGAGCAAAACATGAAAACAAGACAAATGAACAATTTAAGAGAATGTTTATATTTTCCTTCAACGTTTTAACAGTTGTTGATATCAAACAAAAACGATGCTCCAAAAGACACACCTCTATTTTGTCAGCCTTTGTTTCTCTGCCTCCTACTGGCTGAACTTTAAATTGCACAACAAGAGACTGTTCTCTTCTGTAAGTCAGTAACTGTGCAGAGAGATCATTATACATCTTTTACTCAAACATGTCTGTGAATATGAAATATGAATACATTTTTATCAGCACTCAGTTTATTACAAATGAAATCTTAGCATCATGCATCAGGTCTTCTTGTGAGACAAAATGTTGGCCTGTAGTTTAAGCGTAATGTGAAAAATAAAGAACTTATAAAAAGTGCTGCATTTCTTCTGTTTTGCATCAACATGCACATAGTGGATCAGTAGCTCCTAAATTATAAGCATATAAACAATTATCATATAAACAAAATGATTGATTATAAAGAAATCAAAGGAGAGCTTTGTATTATATTAGGGATTGATGAGTAAAAATCTGGATCACAGGATATTATTTATACGAGTTAGCACTTGTATTTCATAGAGGAAACAAAATCGTCCATTATAGAGATTCTGAATTTGTAAATTCTATTGTCCAATCTTGTGCACGGAAATATTCATAACATCACTTTTTCTCAGAAGAAACTAACCGATCTTGAACAAGCCAGCCTAGAACAAAGAAAATCAGACTGCCTGACTTTGCTGCTGTGTTTTTTTCACCATCATATAATCTTGTTGTGTCTTTACACTTTACACCTTCTTCCCATGATGGTTTTTCTCCTTTGGACAAATTTATCACCTTCCTTTCCTCACCTCTTTTTTCACTTCCCTGGTCTGTCTCTCTTGCAGCTGTTTTTCTGCCAGAAAAACTGGCAAAAGTTTTTGGAACTTGTTTGTATCCTTTTTTCTTTTTTTTTTAGTTTGTTTTGCATGCATTGCATAGTGAGGAAAATACACAACAATGTCACTGAGGGGGTCAGTTCGTTGAGTGAGTGAGTAGAAAACATTCTCTCAATTCTCTGCCTTAGAAAGTTTTCCTTTCACCACAGCTGAGCAAGCTTCAGTGGAACTTGTAGATAATCTCTCTGATATGACTGGGGGGACTTCCCAGTTTGCTCAGGAGTCACTGGGCACCTGGACCACTGACATGTTATTCTGTAATATTTGTGAAAGGATTTACATGTCAGCTAGGTTTTCCATACTTCGGTTTTTGGGACCCTTGCTTCTTCCTTCAACATCTTGTTCAGGTTACCCCCTAAGATTTAAAACTAACGATAGGATGCGTGAGAGTGCCACCGTCCAACAGCTCATTTCCTTCAAAAATAATCCGCTGTTGATCTGAAACAGACACAGAAGATAAAAGTGAAGAACACACACCGACTGTCAAGCAAGGCTGAACATTTCTGCAGAACAACTGAAAAGACTCAATCATCATTTATCAATTAAAATTATGAAAAAAATCAATCAATCAATCTCCAGGGAGATCACATGATGCACCGACTTGATGCTAAATTACTGTAAAGTTGTGCATTGGTTAATGGTAATCATGTGACTGATGCAACCCAGATCCTTTTATTTAGCAAAATTGGGATTAATAGTTACAATTTATTGTTGAGGGGCCAATTGTTTCCTGGTAACAAGTGAACCACCTAAGTCCAGGATAAACCTGGAAGTTACATGGATAAGACGAAAATCCTGCCTCGTACAGTCCTCTGGCGGAAGACCCTTTTTTTTTTTTATTATTTTGCACAAACTGTAAATACCAACTTGTCTTAAATTCTCTAAATATTAAATACTTGTTTTTATTATTATTTTTTATTACTGCTATTTTCTTGTTATTTTCTTCTTAATATAACTGCACACTTTCTAATGTGTGAGGAGCACGAGCCAAAGAATTTCATTATGGATAAATGTGGCTACACTGTTTATCTGTACATGACAATAAAACTTGAAACTTGGATTGAATTTCACAAACTTTAAGGACTTTGGTCAATAGGACTGCGCGAGCTGCTATAATAATGTTTAGTCTATCTGAAGCCAGGAAAGAAATCAACAAAAAAAATACCAACTGTGGAAGTGAACAAACTTATCAATATGACAATTCTAGCATCAAGACACGGGGGAAAGTGACGGATTATAATTGAGGTATTTGAATTGACATTTCGAAGAAAGTTATATGTTTTTATTCCATCAGCTGAAGTCTCATGGGGTTTAACAGTTAGGATGCCTGGGTCGTTGACCCAGGGTTTTTGAGTTTATTATATTATTTATACTTTCTAGTTTTTGGTTTCTTTGAGTTCTGTCTTATGGTTTATGTCTCTGTCTTCTTTAGTTGCTCTGTCTCCCCTATCACCTGCATCCCCTTGTCTAGTTCGCGTCTATGTGTATCTTAAGTTCCTATATCCCCGTGTTCAGTCAGTGTTTTGTGTCTGCCTTGGTCCCACGTCTCTGTTCCCTTTGTAGTGCCTGCTTATGAGCCTGTGTCTTTGTTCAGTCTGTGTTATGCGTTTCCTGTTTTACTTTGAAGGTCTGTGTCTTATCTCAGTGTGTTCAGTTTACGCTTCTTTGGTCTTGTCAGTTCTGATTTGCCCCAGCTGTGTTTCCCTC
This sequence comes from Haplochromis burtoni, assembly GCF_018398535.1. Taxonomy (NCBI): domain Eukaryota; kingdom Metazoa; phylum Chordata; class Actinopteri; order Cichliformes; family Cichlidae; genus Haplochromis; species Haplochromis burtoni. The sequence goes on from NW_024583394.1 coordinate 41,297, forward strand.
CTGTTACTCATTCCCTGATTGCTCCCTCTGTGTATTTAAGCCCTGTGTTTCTTAGTGTCTGTGTCGGCTGTTTGTTTTGCCCATCCATTAGTTTATTTTTTTTTGGAGTTTTTCCAGTTATATGATGTTTGCGTTCAGCATTAAAGCTGTTTTGGTTTAAGTTCTGTCTCCGGAGTCTGCACCTTGGGTCCTATTCCTGCCTGCACACAGCCACACCTAACATTAACAGTTTCCGAGCAAATAAAGAATAAATATTAAAAAAAAAAGTGAATTCATAGGATTAGTCGGCATGAAAACTTTATATAAGGTCAGAAAGAAGGCTATAAATATATGCTGTTTGAGAACCGTGCATTAATTCTTGTTAAACAATAAAGTTGTTATATAATAAGAGTGAATCTAAAAATTCATCTTTCTATTGTGTGCACACAGAGTTCTCAGGGATCCTAAGGAGTGTAATCTGGAACCTAGCCAGCATAAGTTTTCATGGCAATATATACTAGTGAGAAGTGAACCACAAAGAAGCATATACGTCTGTGCTTGTTAGCTAATTTTACTGCTTCAGAATTTTCCTTAACTACAATACAATGAAATGCATCTGTATAATTATCTAGAAATGCACAGACATATAACACCACAGCTCAAGGGTAAAAATGTCACATTACAGCAAGCTTTCACTCTGTCTTTCAGAGCTTTTACCTGAGATATCCAACATATATGAAAAACAGTGCCTTATTTTTTTCCTTCAGATGTTTCATGGTCATGCTGTTAAACTCCTCATCAGTGTTGCACATATCGATCCACTTCGTTTCACCCCTTAGTCCTTGAACCTTGACCCAGTAGACCGTCCCCATTTTTAGCTTTTTGGGATGAGAATTTCTGTGCTCCTTTAGATTCTGTCAATAATAATGGTAATGACACTGACACAAGTTATCTGCGCTCAGCAGACAGCAGAGTCTGATGCCAGATGGCTGAGGATGCTTTCAGTTTCACCTAAATTCTTCTTATTTTTCCAAGTTATGCTCTGTCGTTGGTACAAAGATCATCAACGCAGTTTTGAAAAGCGACAGAACCCTGTCATTTCGAAGCGGAATAACCTATGGATGAAAGGTCTTTTTGAAATCCAAAATCTCTGGGGATAGTGAAGGCATTACTCACCACTCACTATATTAAAGCTTTAAAAAGTCACGTTTTATTTATTTATTTATTATTTTTCAGCTGCTTTTTCATTTTCAGTCTAATACATGCGTATTGAGAGACTGGGGTCTGGCATCGTTGAATCATTGAAGCATGAAGAAGGCACTAAACTCAAGAGATGAACCAATGTTCTTTGTACAAACAACAGACAACTTTAAACTAGGTGTATGGAGAAGAGACAGACTTTATAGGTTCATAGAACAGATACATTACATTTTGTAAGATGTTTTTTTTTTGTTTTACTTTTGCCTTTGACAGTTTAGCTTTTCAAATAATTTCACTTCACATCAGCCTGAGCAAACAAAGAACATGTCATAAATGCTTTGAAAGAACTTGTTGTTCCTGGAAACAAATACACACCAAACAAACCCTAACAGCACAATTGTCTCTGATCCTGTGAGTCAGGCTGAAAATATCTGACAAGTTCAACCATTAATATGTGTTGAGTGACTTTTTCAGGTCCACTGACACCAAGTTTCACTTTCTATCTCCATCACATTTGCAAGAATTCACACGTCACCTGTACAATCAGGTGTGTTTCTATTGCAGTTGTTTGCAAAAATGTAAGACACATGTTATACAAAATATAGAGGAATACACAATTTATTCTTGCTGTAAATTAAAATGGTGCACATGTGGTGAACTTGTTTTAAGCTTCAAGAGAGGAAGTTTAACTAGTTTTTGTGGCAAAGAAGCAAAGAACAAACAAAATCACAAAAATTGGATTTTCAAAACATCCATACCCTCAACATTATAGAAAGCCTTCTTTCAACAGAGATCTTCCTATATATGATGAGCAAACTTTACCTGCCACTTCAAGAACAGGCACATAAATAATTGTAAAAAAGTAAAACAGAAGTTTGTGATTTGGAAGTTGAATAAAAGTTTATTACAGTTGGACCTGCACAGCACCTAGTTGTGTTAATAAAATGATAACTTCAGAGATTCCATACTTCGATTTTTGCCAGTCTTGTCCCCCATCCCACTGTTTTCATCAATAGGTCCACCTCCTCCAGGAAGCTTCATTACCATGTGGATGAGAGACATGTGCTGGATTCCATAGTCAGACAGAAGGGTATTATCTCCATCCAGCATCTTATCTCTGAATATCAGACGCAGACGCCCCTCTCCTGCACACACACACGAAAACTTTAAGAAACACACACACACACACACACACACACACACACACACAAGCATGGGGTTACTTTTAATAATTAATAGTATGTTCAGTGTTTTAGTTTGCAGCTATAAACTACGTAAAGAGTGTAAGTTTGGTAATTGGAGGCTTTCTAAAATCACTGACGGTAGAAAACACATTTAATGAAAGCTTAACCTAAAAACAAAGCTTAATGGTAATCATGAAGTACACATACTTGAGCAATGTAGTGTGTTTAGCCAGATGTTTAGTATCTTTTTCTTTGTTTGTTTGGTTTTTGTTGTGTACTGTTAAATTTTTGTTCTCATTGACAAACAGTTGATCTATTAAACTGTTCTCATAATGGCACCTAATTTAGCTTTAAATTTGACAGTAACAACTTATTGCTGCTTCCTTGTTTAATGTAAATATAGAATGTTAACTTGTAAAGAAGTGTTATAATGTTTTCATATGTAATAAAGCTTTTTTAACACAGTTTAATTTGTATCTTTTTTTCAGAAAACCTTTAAACAGTGTTAATATGCATCAATAAAACTACATTTCAGACGGTACATTGCTATCTGTTGTCTTCTGCCATCAGGTCGGAAAAAGCGCGTTACTCGTGTTTCGGCCAGTGTTCTTTACCTGCAAAGTTCGGAAACTTCTCACATATTTTTTCCTTCAGCTGTCGCACTGCCATGTTCTTAAACTGCTCCTCGGTTCTGCACAGGTCGACCTCCACCATCTCACCCATGGGGCTACGAACAATAACCTGGTAGATCGTTCCCATTTTGTGCTGACTTGTGTGTCACTGGCTGTGTTCCTAAAGTTGTTGGCGCGGACACTGGTAATGGCCCTTCAGGTTGTTGTTCACGATTTGGGTCTAACAGATGAGTGACGATACTCTTCTACTGTTATTATTGGTTGGATCGAAGGCGTAACGTCCAAAGGTTGAAAAAAACACCCTAAAGGAACAAATGACTATTCTGACCGCACCACCAAACAAATTTGACGCCAAATTGACATCTTATCCGATATCGCAAGTTGCTGTTTCTGCCCTGGTCTCGACGTTTGTAAAGTGAGGCGACTGCGTGAAGACACGAATGTACGACCGTAGCTTCCTGATTTCTTTGCGTTGGGTTTTGACTTCTTCTGTTCTTATATCAGCCCTGATGTAGTATTGTTTGATGGGCGACACCTATCGTTCAGGAAGAGACTTCAGCGGCCACATGCCCTGTAAATTGTAATTTGTACGGTGGCCCTGAAAGGCCAAACGGACTGCAACTTCAGAAAACACTTGCAAAAAGAAAAATGCTGCAAAAAGAAAAACGCTGCAAAAAGAAAAA
>NW_024583394.1:54628-59720 GCF_018398535.1 Haplochromis burtoni
CGGGGATTAGGTGGATCATGACGTGGTCAGAAAGTCCGAGTGAAGCGCGGGGCACCGCACGATAGGCCCCGCTGATCGTGCTGATCGTGCAGTTTGAGGTTGTAGGGTGTAAATCTCTAGTTTTTTATGCGTTGGTTCATTTCCCTCTTGAAAAGGTGAACCATCAGCACACTGAAGATGTGTATCAGACAGCATTCATCCTCCTTTCAGTCCAAACTCCTAGCTTGTGAGAATGACAGTCATTATTTTTGGTCTATAATGGAGGCTGACATGTTAATATAAATCTTATGTTACAGTATTTGTAGTGCTGGATCCCCAAAATGAGCATTCGTGGACAGGATCAGGTGGAGAAGAAATACGACCCTCTAGACACCACCCTGAAGTTTGTCGACAGAGAGGATGACTTGGATTCATCATGTAAGATTTGTTTTATTTTTACTGAATATAATTTATATTTAGTGTTTTGTTTCTGTTGTGGAAGCAGCAGCTAGACTCCAGCACAGATCAGAGCAGGCATCAAAGACAGATATGATCAGTGTTGGGCAAGTTACTTTGAAAAAGTAATTAATTATAGTTACTAGTTACTTCTTCAAAAAAAAGTAACCGAGTTAGTAACTGAGTTACAATATTCTAAAAGTAATTAATTACTTGAAAAGTAACTATTGCGTTACTTAAAAAAAACATTTAACCCTCGGGGTTAAATTGTGTCTGAATTTACAGTTATGTTTTCATTTTGACATACTGTATTAACACAATTGATCTAACATCAGATAAAAAACATGAAATCAGAGTAGAAAAAGTGATATTTCTTACTGTAACAACCACAAACATGTTTATTGAATCATATTTCATAACTTTAAATGCAAATATAAATTGTCAATTTTAAAATCCTATGCACAGGTTTTGCAAGCAACAAAGTTATTTGCATCCATTTACCTTTTACCCTTTTTTTTAATAACCATTTCAAACTATTTACAGAACAATCAGCTGTTCTTTATTCAATAAGATGCCACACAAATTATTTGTGCCACTCCAAAAACATAATTTCTGTCCACTATAAAGGAGAACATCACAGCCTGATACCTGCAGGTCTGACAGCAGCAGGTGTATCACTCCTGTTTCTACCTGGAGACAGCAGAACAAGGTGATATATACCAGTTTTTAAATTGTGTTGATAGGCCACGTAAAACCAGAGTCATGATAAACAATATATACGCGGCGTTTTTCCTCAATAGTTTCGTCACGTTTACTGTCTAAGGACAGCGCAGCAAGCACTCTCTGCTTATGAGCAAAAAAAAAAAACAGGGAAGTTTTAGGAGTGACGGCGAGAGAGAGAGAGAGCAGAAAAAGAGAGAGCGAGTTTTGAGATGTGAGAGATTTTGACGTTTAACGTGTTTGGAGTGTGTAGTTGCCCTGCAACAGATTGGCAACCTTCCCTATGACAGCTGGGATAGGCTCCAGCGCCCCCTCCGCGACCCTGAAAAGGGATAAGCGGAAGCGAATGGATGGATGGATGGAGTGTGTAGTTCATGTGTTGTCTTGTGTAGTTAGTGTGTAGTGTTGTGGATAGTTTTGTGTTGTGTGTCAGAACAATGAGGCGACTGCTGTCTCCAGGTAGAAACAGGAGTGATACACCTGCTGCTGTCAGACCTGCAGGTATCAGGCTGTGATGTTCTCCTTTATAGTGGACAGAAATTATTTTTGAGTGGCACAAATAATTTGTGTGGCATCTTATTGAATGCAGAACAGCTGATTGTTCTGTAAATAGTTTGAAATGGTTATTTAAAAAAATCAAGGTAAAAGGTAAATGGATGCAAATAACTTTGTTGTTTGCAAAACTTGTGCATAGGATTTTAAAATTGACAATTTATATTTGCATTTAAAGTTATGAAATATGATTCAATAAACATGTTTGTGGTTGTTACAGTAAAAAATATAACTTTTTCTACTCGGATTTTATGTTTTTTGTCTGATTTTAGATCAATTGTGTTAATACAGTATGTCAAAATGAAAACATAACTGTAAATTCAGAACACAATTATACCCTGGACCCCAGAGGGTTAAACGTTTTTTAAAGTAACGCAATAGTTACTTTTCAAGTAATTAATTACTTTTAGAATATTGTAACTCAGTTACTAACTCGGTTACTTTTTTTGAAGAAGTAACTAGTAACTATAATTAATTACTTTTTCAAAGTAACTTGCCCAACACTGATCATATCTGTCTTTGATGCCTGCTCTGATCTGTGCTGGAGTCTAGCTGCTGCTTCCACAACAGAAACAAAACACCAAATATAAATTATATTCAGTAAAAATAAAACAAATCTTACATGATGAATCCAAGTCATCCTCTCTGTTGACAAACTTCAGGGTGGTGTCTAGAGGGTCGTATTTCTTCTCCACCTGATCCTGTCCACGAATGCTCATTTTGGGGATCCAGCACTACAAATACTGTAACATAAGATTTATATTAACATGTCAGCCTCCATTATAGACCAAAAATAATGACTGTCATTCTCACAAGCTAGGAGTTTGGACTGAAAGGAGGATGAATGCTGTCTGATACACATCTTCAGTGTGCTGATGGTTCACCTTTTCAAGAGGGAAATGAACCAACGCATAAAAAACTAGAGATTTACACCCTACAACCTCAAACTCACTGTTACAGCACGATCAGCGGGGCCTATCGTGCGGTGCCCCGCGCTTCACTCGGACTTTCTGACCACGTCATGATCCACCTAATCCCCGCGTACAGACAGAGGCTGAAGCTCTCCAAACCTGTCGTGAGGACCAAAAAACTGTGGAGCAACGAGGCTGTGGAGGAGCTTCGCACGTGTTTGGAGTCTACAGACTGGGACACAATGAAGGCTGCTTCTAACAGCTTGGACGAGTTTACGGACACTGTCACCTCCTATATCCACTTCTGTGAGGACAGCATTGTGCCATCACGCACCAGGGTGAGTTATAACAATGACAAACCCTGGTTTACTCCTAAACTCAAAAAGCTGTGGCTGGAAAAGAGAAAGGCGTTCAGAAGCGGAGACAGGGACTGCTACAGAGAGGCCAAGTACAGGTTCACTAAAGAAGTGGACATTGCTAAACATCAGCACTCTGAGAAGATGCAGCAGCAGATCTCAGAGAATGACTCGGCCTCTGTGTGGAAAGGTTTTAGGAATATCACCAACTACAAGCCTAAAACCCCCCACTCCACTGACGACTTGCTCTTGGCCAACACCCTCAACGACTTCTACTGTCGTTTTGACGAGCCATCAGGCAGCCTTCACACCTCCAACGGCCCCAACAATAGAGACACTTTGGACACTCATTCCCCCACCTCTCCCCCCTCCATAGAGCCATCACCACCTTCAAACACTTCACCTACAACACCCCCCTCCTCACCCCACACAAAAGAGGATTTCACACCACCTCCTCCCACCACAACTCTTCATATTCATGAAGCAGGTGTGAGGAAGCAGTTTAAGAGTCTGAATGCTCGAAAAGCTCCCGGCCCAGACGGTGTGTCTCCTGCCACCCTCAGACACTGTGCAAACGAGCTGGCCCCAGTGTTTTCTGGCATTTTCAACTCCTCACTGCAGGCATGTCATGTGCCTGCCTGCTTCAAGTCCTCTACCATAATCCCTGTCCCCAAGAAACCTAGGATCACTGGACTAAATGACTACAGACCCGTGGCTCTGACATCTGTGGTCATGAAGTCATTTGAGCGCCTGGTTCTCTCCCATCTCAAGACCCTCACGGCCCCCCTCCTGGACCCCCTGCAGTTTGCATACAGAGCCAACAGGTCTGTAGATGACGCCATCAACATGGCCCTACACTTCATCCTGCAGCATCTGGACTCCCCAGGAACCTACGCCAGGATCCTGTTTGTGGACTTCAGCTCTGCCTTCAACACCATCCTTCCAGACCATCTCCAAGGCAAGCTTTCCCAGATGAATGTGCCTGATCCCATCTGCCGGTGGATCACTGACTTCCTGACGGACAGGAAGCAGCATGTGAGGCTGGGAAAGAATGTCTCGGACTCCCGGACCATCAGCACCGGCTCCCCTCAGGGCTGTGTTCTTTCTCCTCTGCTCTTCTCCCTGTACACCAACTGCTGCACCTCCACCCACCAGTCTGTCAAGCTAATCAAGTTTGCAGATGACACCACCGTTATTGGACTCATCTCGGACGGGGATGAGTCTGCCTACAGGAGGGAGGTTGAACGTCTGGTGTCCTGGTGCAGCCACAACAACCTGGTGCTGAATGCCCAGAAGACAGTGGAGATTATTGTGGACTTCAGGAAGCACACAGCCCCACTCCCCCCCATCATCCTGACTGACACCCCCATCACCTCTGTGGACTCATTCCGCTTCCTGGGTACCACCATCACTCAGGACCTGAAGTGGGAGCCCACCATCACCTCCGTCATCAAGAAAGCCCAGCAGAGGATGTACTTCCTGAGGCAGCTGAAGAAATTCAACCTGCCAACACGGACGATGATGCAATTCTACACTGCAATCATCGAGTCCATCCTCACCTCCTCCATCACCGTGTGGTACGCTGGAGCCACTATCAGGGACAAACAGAGACTGCAGCGTGTTGTGCGCTCTGCTGAGAAGGTGATTGGCTGCAGACTCCCATCTCTGCAGGACCTGTACACCTCCAGGACACTGCAGCGTGCAGCTCGGATCTCAGCTGACCCTTCTCACCCTGGACACAGTCTGTTTGACCTGCTCCCCTCAGGCAGGAGGCTCCGGTCCATTCGCACCAGAACCTCTCGCCATAAGAACAGTTTCTTCCCCTCTGCTGTTGGACACATGAACAATAACCGTATGACTGTTCCCACCACTAACACATGACCCTACGCTGTGTTCACTGCATCATTCCATGTTTGGCACTGATCACCACCTGCACTCATGTATATATCATGTATATATCTATCTACTTAGCACTTTTAATTCTTATTCTCATTTTTATTTTCATGTCTATTTAAGCTTAATTTATAACAGTATGTTTGCACTGAAGCACCGCAGCAATTTCCTAATGTTGTAAACCCGCTCAACATTTGGCAATAAAACCCTTTCTGATTCTATCTA
>NW_024583394.1:59745-60979 GCF_018398535.1 Haplochromis burtoni
GCTTTGTCTTTAAGTGGTCATGTGATTGGCTTACCACGACTACTTTATTCTTCCTCAGTCAAACAGCAGCACTCATGCGATTGTTTTGCCCCCTTAGCTCCAGGTGTTGTGCTAGAAAGTGATCGTGATTACCGTCCGCGGGAGCGCGCGCAGCTGCTTAAAGCTGTAGCGTCCAGATTACTTACAGCTACTTCCGTGCAACGGATATAAGCTGAACACAGCTTCAACCGTCTGTTTGTTAAAAAATAGTAACGGACCGCATTTTCTTGTTAGTAACTGTAACGGCGTTGTAACGATAGGAATAGTAATTAGTTAGATTTCTCGTTACTGAAAAAAGTAACGCCGTTACTTGTAACCCCGTTATTCCCATCACTGGATATGATGGTGATTAAGTCAGACACAGTATAAAAGGAGGAGTGGGGATACAAAGCAGCTTACATGATGTGAGATTTGTTAGATTTGGATGTGTAGAGGGGTAGCTTGACATGCAAATCTAGTTTGACTTTGTTTCCTCTCTAAACTAACAACATGTTTGATTTGTTGTCGTCCACTCCCTCCTCAGGTGATGACTCTCTCAGAGCAGAGATGTCCTGTGGCCACGCTGTCACTCCTGAATCTCTGACACGATGGTGTCGCTCCCTGCTGGATGAGGTATGTCGTGTCTTTGTAGCCCTTTTTTAAAATTGTAAATAAAGTTTCATGTTCAATTTGGATACCGGTGGTGCAACAAAGTTATGTTTAAGGTTTGAGCTCTGTTTAAAGAAATCTTTCTTAGCTAAAATTATTATACAAATGTTACTTTTTAGGTCAAGGCCCTGCTTTGTAAATATTATTTTATAAGGTCAACACTAGGGTGCTACTGGTACTTGTTTCCAAATGTTTGCAAAATGTTATTGTGAAAATTACTAGAGGCTTATCAGATAAATGTAACAAAGTGTTATTATAATGAAAATACGAGCTCTGAAGTACTCCAGATTTAGACTTTAAGTAAATGTATTTAGTTATTTCTCTAATTATACAAGTCTTTTGTTGTTGTTGTTGGTTTCAGGGGAATTACAAATTCAGATGTCCAGCTTTAGTGGATGGTATGGAGTGCCAGGACTGCCATAATGCATTAATTAAATACACCATTAAATAATTAATTAAATGTGGCAATAATTAATTAAAATTGGAATTAATTAATTAAATAAATAGTTATGACACATGTAATTAATTAATTATTGACACATTTAAT
>NW_024583394.1:87426-92590 GCF_018398535.1 Haplochromis burtoni
GAAATGGATTAGCCACATCATTTTTACACTTTGATTTGTGAGGTATCTTTGAATTCAGCCTGCTGTAAGTTCATAATTTTCATCTCCATCAAACAAAGTGATGTCCTTTTGTTCCTAACATAAGCTTACTTAACTGTGATCTTAAGTTTTTCTGTAAACCTTTAGCAACATGTTTGTAAATAACTTAGTCTCAAATGATTAATAAAGCTCAGAAAGAGTTCATCATAAGCAGATAAGGTTTTCATCATGTGAGATGTCGGATTCAGCAATTTTGTTTTTCGATGCCAAAAAGCATTTCTGGGGCAACACTGTAACATGGCAGTTGCTAACTGCCATGTTAGCTCCTCCTGAGCTCAGGAGGAGCTGTTTAAATGCACTGTGTGTATGTTCCCCCGTGTGTGTCTGTGTGGGTCCAAAGGCTTCCTCCTGCAGTCCAAAGACGTGCAGTTCAGTTTTACAGAAATTAATGTGTGAAACTTAAAAAATATTTTTACGCTACTTTTGATACTAAAATAAAAAGATTGAAAGACAAAGTATTTTGTTGTGTTTTTGATGAGACTTTGTGCAATATAAATAAAAAAGGGTGAAATATGTCCAACTTACATGATACAGTTAATTTGGTGATATCACTCCACTCTGTCCAGGAGGAACCTCTTTTACCCCGGCAGCTGTATCCTCCACTGTTAGACTTAGTAGCACTGCTGATTCTGTATTCACTGGATGTTGGAGGTTTGTTCAGGTTGTTTTGTCTCCATTGATATGTCCACTGAGCTCCTTCACCTCCTTGAATCTCACATCTGAGAGTGACTGTCTCACTGCTGTATATCTGAGTCCAGGAGGATTGCAGGAACACAGCAGGCTTAGGAGGAGCTGTTCAAATAAAAAATATATATCATTAGAACAATGATAAATTGACTTCAAAATCAATAATCAAAAAGTTACTTTTTAATAAATAAATTAAACCAGGTAATTTACAGATCTTTATATTCAACAATTTATGTATTTCTACATCTTCATATTTACATATTTAGACATTTATGAACATATAATCCATGAGCAGTCAGTTAGCTCTTGCTGTTAAACCTCTAGTGATGGATTCAAAGCAGGAAAATGCTCTGCTCTCATGAAGTGATTATTAGTTCATAAATGGTGAAATACAAAGTTTTCATGTGGCATCAAAGTTAAAACTAGACTGCCAAAGAAATACTTTTGTAAAAACATTTATCTGAGTTCAGTTTTACAGAAAATAATCTTCATTCAGAGTAAAATTAATTTCTTATTTTTCCCAAAACTCATTATGTTTAATTTGGAAAGTGTAAAGATAAATAAAGTAAAAAACAAAACAAAACTGCTGCTATGAGTAAACATACGAGCAGTTAGAGAAAGGCTAATGTAGCAGAGCAGTCTCTCCTAAAATGAGGCCAAATTGTAGTCAAATGGAAAGTTTGAGGAATTAGAAAAAGAAAAATGCTAAAAGAAAAGATCTGCATCATGACACTGAGCTGCAGTGATCAAAACTCAGCATGTGCAACAACTGAGGTGAAGAAACTGGGATCATTACATTTGTTTTTCATTTTTCATCAAATTTACTGAATATATATTTTTGTGAATGATTACTGTTACATTAAAAATTAATTCACACTACTTTTATTGTTATTTTGTATAAAATGTGTGAAATGAATTAACATTAAAATATCCTGTCATGTGATCAACTTACATGATACAGATAATGAGATGATGTCACTCCACTGTGTGTAGAAATTTCCCCTTCTTCCTATGCAGCTGTATCCTCCACTATGAGACTTAGTAGCTTTGATGATTCTGTATTCCTTGGATTTTTCATGTATGTTTGACCGGTCTCGCCTCCATTGATACGTCCACTGAGCTCCTTCACCTCCATGAATCTCACATCTGACAGTGACTGTCTCACCGCTGTATATCTGAGGCCAGGATGGCTGCAGGGTCACAGTGGGCTTAGGAGCTGTTAAAAATATATCACGAGCAGGCTTACAGAAATACAAATTTAACGCTGTCCTGCCTTTTTTGCTCTTGTTAATGGTAATAATATTTTTGCATCGTGTTGTAAATATGACTTGCAATAAAAAGTTCTGACATGTTGATTATTACTTAAAGAGATAAACACATGACTGCATTTCTGATGTCATATGAGTCTGAAATGTAGGTTTCTTCAAATTCTACTTTTGTTTGTTATTGCCTTGAAATTTTCCAGCAGAGCAGCAGCTGATGGCAGCATGTGTTCAGCATGTGTTCAGCATGTGTTCAGCATGTGTTCAGGTGTGTTCAGTCGAGGAGATTCAGTGACAACATTTAAAGCTTTGTCCGAGTTTAGCTGGAGGACATTAGCTCACATTCAGTTTGAGCCTCAAAGTCATCAGTCATTAAGAGAACTCAACATGCCAGGGTCACATGGTCTAAGTACAGCATATCTTTGTGTCATCAGCATATGCAAATTAAGAAGATGCGCCATGTGTCTCCATTACATGTCCAATACTAAGCACATATAAGGAGAGCAGGATCAGACTGACTCTATTGTGCTGAACACAACAGTAGTTTTGCCAAAATCTGTTTGTAATTTTATAGTCCAAGTCCAAACTTTTCTGAACCAGTCAATTCATACAAACTTTTAAAAAGATAATCAGGAATGTAAACATGTCACAGGAAACTGTTTACAACATCAAGCACGTGGGCTCAACAAAACTAACTTGTCTGCTCTCCATTCATACGTCCACTGAGCTCCTTCACCTCCCTGAATCTCACATCTGACAGTGACTGTCTCACCGCTATATATCACACTGCTGTATATTTGAGTCCTGGATGACTGCAGGATCACAGTGGGCTTAGAAGGAGCTGGTCAAACAAAAATATATCATTAACAGATGGATAATTTCACTTGAAAATCAACAATAAATGTCACGGTCTGTATGGAGGGAGGCATGAAAGGACCCACAATGCAGACTCAAACGTAGAGGCCAGGCTGAAACTCAAAATGGGAGCTTTATTGCTGAACACTGGAAAAACTAAACTAACCTTGGCAATACAAAATGAACTTGGTAGGTATGGCAAACACAACACACAGACATATATGAGGGAAGACACAACGCTGAACACATCAGGAAGACTGAGGACTTAAATACACACATGAGGTGATCAGGAGAAGTGGCAACACATGGACGAACAGCTGAAACATGAGCATAACGACGTCAAAGGGGAAGTGCAAAACTAAACACACTAAACACAGGAACATAGGACCTTTTTCAAAATAAAACAGGAAACATAATGAAACGCAGACATGACAACGTGAACTTGACAACAAAAGACACGCAGACACAAAACACATAAGGACAAGGGAGACTTAACGCAGGGGTTGAAAACACAAGGGGAAACTAATAACCAAATGAACTTAGAAAACCCACTGAACACTGGGTCAAAAGACCCAGGAGCGTGGCAATTAAAAAAATGTATTAAATTAATTGAATCAGGTAATTTACTATATGTTTTTATCTCCAGATGTTTCACTGTGAGTGATTGCTGTGTATTATTATAATTACATTAAAAGCTGTTGTACATCAGATTTAATATTTAGATATTTAAATAAAAACCAAAAGCTTGAGGTTTGTTGAAAGACAAAGTATTTTGTTGTGTTCTTCGATGAAACATTGTGCAAGATAAATTTAAATGAGTGAATCCCACTTACATAATACAGTCAATGTGATGTTGTCACTCCACTCTGTCCAGGACGAGTCTCTTTTGCCCCGGCAGCTGTATCTTCCACCATCAGACTCAGTAGCACCGCTGATTGTGTATTCTCTGGATGTTGGAGGTGTGTTTAACTTGTCTGGACTCCATTCATACGTCCAATGAGCTCCATCACCTCCATGAATCTCACATCTGACAGTGACTGTCTCACCTCTGTATATCACACCGCTGTATATCTGAGTCCCGGATGGCTGCAGGGTCACAGTAGGCTCAGGAGGAGCTGTTTAAATAAAAAATATATGATTAGGAGATTGACTTGTGAGTTTGACTTGAAAATCAATAGCAGAATTATACAAATATCAAATCATCATTAAAGCTGTCCTGGGTTTGTTTTTTTTGCTCTTGTTAATGGCAGTCATAATTTTGCATCCTGGTGAAAATTTCCCTTGAAAATCAACTTTCAGGAGGTTTGTTTAAAAAAACACACACAGGTAATTTGATGATATTTAGAATCTACCAAAGTGAATGAAAACAAACATACAAATAATCCTAAAATGAGGGAAACTGAGTTTTCTGTTCCACAAAGAGAGTTAACTCTTTGTGTAGACAGCTCTCTGTGTTTTGCTCTTAAAGTTGTGTTTATAAATCTGTGGAGTTATCAAAACATTGGTTCCATATAGAAAAGTTGTTTCTGTGGCTGGTTGTGATTTCATGTCAGGGCTCAGCCCATTACAGAGGACAAAACAGTAATATAGTTGAGTTCTGTACGGTCTGCAGTTATTCAACTGATTTTTTCCAAAGCCAGTAAAGAGACTGTTTCAGTCATCTGTGTGTGAAGAAATAAAAACATGTAAACGAGTGTCTGTGTCTTTAAATGATCACATGTCTTTATCTTATCATGAAATAAATTATTTTGTGATAAGATAAACAAATTGCTTCATTTGTTTTCTATTTTCTATTTTTTTGAATTCTATTTTGTTGTTATTGTCTTGAAACTTTCCAGCAGAGAAGAAGCTGATGGCAGCAAATGTTCAGCCGAGGAGAGAGTTTAGCTGCAGGACGTCAGCTCTCATTCAATTTTGAAATAGTGGTGAAAACTGTGTGTTTGCAGCTACAGACATGAAGAAACTGGGACAATTACATTTGCATTTATTTTTTTCATGTAAGAAACAATTTGTTTTCTCGTTTTTACCCTGAGTGATTACTTAATATTAACATAATAACATTAAAAGCTGTTGTGCATGACTTTAGATATCAAACTAAAAAAAAGAAAAGCACAGTACTGTGGAAATTATTTTGCAATCTTTTTGGAATTAAAATGAGAGAAATGTGTCCAACTTACCTATTACTCTCAATGTGATGACATCACTCGACTCTGTCCAGGTGGAGTTTCTTCCACCTAAGCAGCTGTATCCTCCACTGTCAGACTCAGTAACTGTAATTTTGT
>NW_024583395.1:0-3431 GCF_018398535.1 Haplochromis burtoni
GGTGTTTAGAAAAAATGCGTCTCAACTGCTCCGATACTCCTGACACATATGGGATCACTACAGGTTTTCGCTTGAGCAGCGGTTGTCCTTCTCTTCTGGATGTGCTGGAGCTTTCTTTAGGTGCCTTTCCAGCTTTGACAAAAGTCCAGCTGGGATAACCACATTTACTCAGGCACATTTACAAAGGTTACTAATATGTGTCAGGAGTATTGGAGCAGTTGAGATAGCAGAACACAGAAGAGCTCCCTCGTCAGGCCAGGACTCTGCAGTCTATTTACACCTACAGGCCAGTGGACACTCTTTCATTGATGAGGATGTACACATCTTGGACAGGGAGGAACGCTGGTTTGAGCGCGGAGTCAAGGAGGCCATTTATGTGAAAAGGGAAAGACCATCTCTGAATCGAGGAGGGGGCCTAAGGGTACATCTTTTGCCATCTTACAATGCTGTGATTGCAGCCATTCCCCAACTCTCTGTGAATGGTACTCATGGCCATTGATCAGTGGGCTTTGATCAGTGGGTTTTGGTCAGTGGTTGTTGATCAATGGTCATGAGAATTTGCATAATTAAGATTAAGGAACTGACCTCCTAGCCCATTGTTCCTTCAGTGGGCTGGTTTCAGTCATTATGCAAATGTGCTGTTTATAAGATTGGGGAAACCTGCAGTCAGCTGAGACTGAGGAAGTCACTTGGATGAGTGACGAAACGTTTCTCCCACAAAACGCTACGTCCAGATGAACAAAATCAACTTTGGGAGATTTACTTTCCTGGATGATTGAGAATGCATCAAGACATAAAAGTAGGAATAATAGAAGAGTGCCTGGTGTAGCCCCATAGTTCTTATGCAGAAGAAAGACAGGGCTATACAATTCTGTGTTGACTATTGGAAGGTGAATGAAATGTCACAGTTTTATTCTTATCCCATGCCTGGTCAACAAGCTCCTCCACCAGCTAGGTACTTCTCATTTTTTCATGATGTTGGATATAACCAAAGGTTACTAATAGATTCCCTTGTTACAGAGTCCAATGAAAAAATTGCCTTCTCCACTCTGTACAGTTTGTACCAATGCATCATACTTGTGTTCAGCTTGTTCAAACTGGGTGCTGCATCTGTATACTGCATATACTGGTACCTACCTGGTTGATGTTATCATCCACAACAACACCTGGGCGTATTTGCAGACAGTGGCCACGGTTCTTGAGTCCATAGGTAGGTGGGGCTTATGGCCAAAACGAAGAAGTGTGTAGGCGAACAGAAGGATGTGCAGTATCTGGTACCACTTGGGAGGCAGGCTATTCTACCCGCATAAGTAGAAAACAATGGCTATCACAGCCTGCCCATGTCCCAAGACCAAAAAAGAGGTGAGATGGTCCTTGGGGCAGGCCGGTTATGACCACAGTGTGACAAAATGATGGACCCAACCACATAGTTCACACTTTTGACACTTTTATACGGTTGCTGTTCTGCTGGTCCAGGGCAACCTGCGTGAAAAGCGGCGGTGGCGCAGCAGTCGAGGATATGAGCTGAGGCTCACAGCTGGTTGACAGTGTGCTGACCTCTGGCGAAAATGAGGCCAGTCCAGATGATGTGCTGGCCTCTGACCTCCAGAAAGGCGTGGGGATCTTTCCCCCATGGGATCTTGGGACACCAGTGGGCGCAGTGGCGGTGACGGCCAGGAATTGATCCGAGCTGCCAGACTCTCTAACAGGTGCATCCGGCGCTCGGACTGATCCTGCAGTTATTCCACCTGGCAGGCAAAACACTGCAGCCTGCTCGCTCCGCATAGCTGCAAGCTCAGCCACCATTTGGGCCAGCACCTCCAATGGCTGGTCGTGGTTCCGCCATGCCACAATCCTGATCCTGGGTTTTGACACCAGTATGACAAAATGGACCCGACCACATAGTTCGCAATTTCAACACTTTTATTCAGTTGCTGTTTCCTCTACTCCTCGGCCGCAGCTTTTCAGCTGCCAGCCACACACACAACAACACACCTTAGGTCCCGGCACGTCTTATCCAGGGGAGGTGGGATGAGCTGATGAAGTTCTGGTGTGTGTCAGCCTTCCCTGCAGCCATGCCACAAACCATGCCCTGCCACATACAGGTTTGACCAAACTTTGCGGAGTTGACCAGCCCCTTGGCTGATCTCATCAAAAGGGTGCCCCAGATGCGGTCCAATAGATGCAACAGTGCCAGGTGCTGTTTGCGCAGGTAAAGGAGGCTCTCTGTAGGGAATTCCTGTTACCCCCTCTTAATTTTTTACCTCTTTTTTGTCCTGGAGACTGATGCTTTGAACAGAAGGCTGGGGGCTGTTTGGTCCCAGCAGGTAAGGAGGATTGACCGCCTAGTTGTGTACATCACCCGGAAACTACTGAAGTGAGAAGCCCAGTACAGCACCAAAAGGAAGCAGTACTTGACGGTCCAGTAGGTGGTCAACTCCCTCCTGGGCTGCCCTTTCAGTTCAAGGTTATTTATTTGCCATTTGTGTATAATCCAGCAGTCAAGGCACACTGGAATTCTTGTGCAGAGCTCTCTCAGCCATAGTGAGCATGTTAGAGAAAGACAAACTAAAGAAGACAATACAAAATACAAAACTAATATAAATGATAAATTATACCCCTTTTACAAGGTGGCAGCATATACACAGACGTCTGATTATACTGCAGATATTGCATATATTGCACAGTTAGGCTATGCACATTTCTGAGGTAGTGTGATAGTGTGGGGTTATTATTGCACATTGTTCAGTGAAGTTTTTCGTTTTGCCATTGGTCTGACTGTGGTGGGAAAGAAGCTATTGAAAAGTCTTGTTCTGTGAGTGATGATACTCTGCTGTGTCTTAGGTTGTATTTGCAGTTCTTGTGTCTGAGCAGAGAGTAAGCTGGATGGAGTGAGTCCCTGATAATTCCCTCTGCTCCATCTCACACTCTGTTTGGATAACTCGCTGCTGCAGTGGCTCCACCGCAATGCCAACGGCAACTGCAACATGATGGTACCTTGCTTTGGAGCCTTTTAAGTTCAGAGTGGTCCAAATGCTGGGGGCGCAGGTGGTGGTGGCTGATTTCCTATACCCTTCGTGGAGATGGGTGGAGTGGGGGAGCTGTGGCTGAGATGCAGGGTAGGGACGGAGCAGCGGGTTCAAGCTGTAGTGCCAGGGGAGGCTGGTTGTCACAGCCAGCGAACATCATCTAATAATAGTTGCCAGGCAAGAAGAGGGAAGTGGAGCGGCTCAGCTGACAGAGTGGACCTGTTAGAAAGCACCCAAGTCTATCTTTTGCACAAAGTGCAAAAGACAAAAGTAAACTGTTACCGTAAAGCAGCCATGTCTGAATTGTGCTGGGCTCTTTTTACAATGACATTATATGTAGGCTTTAAATATCTATCTATCTATATATATATAAATTTGAGTCAACTATTGTTGTGATTCGGT
>NW_024583395.1:3499-5224 GCF_018398535.1 Haplochromis burtoni
ATATATAATGTTCTTCCTCTACAATTTTTGCACATGTCGAGGAGCGTGTCAGGCAAATAATAAAGAACCTTGAACCTTGAACCAGTGCTGACTGTACTAATTTCTTCAAAATTCCCTCTATTTTAGTTTGCCATTGATCACTTTCTCATGCTTGTGCAGCTAAAATGAATAAATAATATATAATCTTAAGTAATCACAATGGTTCTTTGATATCAACAAATATCAACAAACTGGGCATGGATTAAAGTATGAATTTTAGTAGCAGACTGCTTGTATTTCAGTGTCATCATCTCTTACATCATGATGCCAGCTGATGATATTGCTTTAGTGATATAGATAACATGAAGTGGTATATGGTAAGTGGAATAGCATTTTTGCACTCTGGCTAAATACCCATTGCACTCTTTTCATTACAACCTACAGTCTCCCCTATATTCATACTATATTACAGTCTCAGAAAACACCATATCACCATATTAGCACATCATTGGAGGCAAATGGGGCAAATAGAGACACGAGAGCCTGAAATTCTTTTCTTTTAATACAGTTTGTGTAAAGGCATTTTAAAAATAGGTAGCCCTATTATTCTTCTTTTCAATGCAAGATTACCATATCCTAATGTAAGACTGTAAGGTTTAGCTTCTTTAAGTTTTGTGAAACCTCTCGTGTTTGAGAGGGGTTTGAGTTACTGGACTTAAACATGTCCAGTCACTTTCTTTCTGAGCTGCTTAATTAAAGCTGTTCTGTACTATTTCACCATGTTTTTGAGGAGTCTTTTTCTAAACAGTTCTAGAGTTTGCAATTTGTGTCAAAAACAGGGACTCCATGTGATTGTGGCATTTAACCCTTGGAAGCCTTTATTCTTTTCGGCTCCACAGTCGAACAGAAGACAACATTTTCGCATGTTTGCATTTAGTGAATGTGTAATTATAGCATATTGTGTCTGGCAGCCATGGCAGTAGTCGCCTGTCCACTCGCATTAACTTGACTTAATTGTGTGAATATCTGAAGAAAGACATGGCCTGATTTTGGACTGGGGATGTTGCATGCTTGTGTGTGTGTGTGTGTGTGTGTGTCACTACTGTTAGATTTATAAAGACACTGCAAAATATATAATTATATATAGTGTGTTCAGTGCTGCAAATATGTTTCAGTATGGAAACAGGCTCTAATCATTCATCATTTATTATATTTTTGTGTGTCTGCATTCATTTATTATTCTCTGATTTTAAATTTAAATGCGTTACATATACATACTGTATAAACAATGGTAATTTAAGATCCAACCCATAAAAGAAGAGCCAGAAAATTCAGATTTTTTGGAACTGAGATGTTTTAACCCTTAAAACAAAATCCACTTTTTTTTTTTGCTATATCATGTTGTGTATGATGTATTTTTATTCTATATTTATTCTATATTTTTTGTATCACATTTGGTACATTGGGCGTTTTTGGCAACTTCTTGTTAACAACAATGTTAATTTTAGACAAAAAAAGAGTTTTATCCATAACATTTTGAAATTATGGCAAGTATTGATCATGTTGAGGAGGTCTCAGAAACTCTATGTCTGTGAAGGTTCTCAGTCATCCAGGTCATCGTAGTCAACGGCTCCGTGCAGCGAGGAATGCTCAGACCTCTACATTGGAGAGACCAAACAGCCACTTCACAAGCGCATGGCACAACACAGAAGAGCCACCTCCACAGGACAAGACTCAGCAGTCCAT
>NW_024583395.1:35814-53346 GCF_018398535.1 Haplochromis burtoni
ACATTTATCATTGAACTGCTAAAATATCGTTATCATATTATATGCCCGTAATTGTAAAGTACATGCAAGTTAACACATTGATAATTGGGTAAATTATTAATGCCAATTTGTGTCCTTCCTGTCTCATTTCATTTATTGTCTTTACATCAACCAATCAAGTCACTCCATTCTATGTTTGGTCGCAAATTCTATAACTTCCGAGACCACCAACGATGATATTATTCAGCTATAAAGTGTGATGTGAACATATTTAGAACTTACCGGAATGAAAATGTCTTGAGCACACCAGCTGATATCTGGAGACTTAACAGAACTTGATATCAGCTCATCTCACGGCTGCTATCCAGGTTAGACGCCTTCGTTTGGTAATATCCGATACATGAGCTCCTTCATGTTGCTTCCAGGTTGGGAAAGCATAAAAAGACAATCCAAACGTATTCCCATGCCGGTTGTAAGATCGAACATTGCAGCCGACCACACAGCAAGTATGAACCATGGCTATGCTTTCGCTCCTTACTTAGACCCCCAAAATGGCGGATCGGGCCAAAATCCTTTCCACGCCCACCCCCGTGACATCACGCTCCAAAGCCCTATGGTGAAGAGGAACTCCTCCACGAAGAAGGTAATAAGGGTGTGGTCTGAGGAATGCATTGAGGCCTTAAGAGACTGTTTTGAATGCACAGACTGGCAGGAACTCTGCAAGCCTCATGGTGAGGACATCGACGCCCTCACTCACTGCATCAACAGACTACATTAATTTCTGTGTTGAGAACACTGTGCCTACCAAGAAGATACAGTGTTTCTCAAACAATAAACCGTGGGTCACCCCAGAACTGAAGGCCCTGCTGAACAAGAAGAAGAGTGCTTTCTGGTCGGGAGACAAGGAGGAACTTAAGAAAGTCCAAAAGGATCTTAAATACAAGATCCGAGAAGGCAAGGAGCGCTTCAGGAGGAAGATGGAAAACCAACTCCAACAGAAAAATGTCAGAGACGTCTGGAGGAACATGAATCTCTGGACACTTCCAGGACAATGGAGGAGCCACAGTGTCTGCTGGCCGGGGGTGGGCTAACGACTTGAATCTGTTTTTTAACAGATTTGACAATGGCCCACTGATCACCTCTCCCACCCCCCAGGTTCCATTAACCCCCCTCCATTTGCCGCCCCCCCCTCCGGGTGCAATGCAATTGTCACCTGAGCTCTCCTCTCACCACAACCCTGCTTCACCCCTATCCACACATCTATCCACAACAAAGCAAGCCCCACCCCCCACTCCAGCCCAGCCTCACATCTACTTCACAGCTGATCAGGTGAGAAATCAGCTCAAGAGGACGAAGGCAAGGAAGGCAGCAGGTCCGGATGGAATCTGCTCCAGACTGCTCAGGGACTGTGCAGACCAGCTCTGTCAGGTGGCCCTGTACATCTTCAACCTGAGCCTGAGCCTGGAGAGGGTTCCTGAACTGTGGAAGACTTCCTGTGTGGTTCCGGTGCCACAAATCGCACACCCCAGGGAGCCCAACCACTTCAGGCCTGTTGCCTTGACTTCTCATCTGATGAAGACCATGGAAAGGCTCATCCTGCACCACCTTCAGCCACTGGTGGGCTCAGTGTTGGACCCCCTGCAGTTCGCCTACCGTTCTGGAATTGGGGTGGATGACGCTGTCATCTACCTGGTACACCAATTCCTCTCTCACGTAGAGCAGGCGGGGAGCACTGTGAGGATAATTTTTTTGACTTCTCCAGTGCTTTCAACACCATCCAACCGGCACTACTGAGAGGGAAGCTGGAGGGAGCCGGAGTAGGCAAACAGCTGACTGCATGGACCATCGACTACCTTACCAACAGACCACAGTATGTGAGGCTCCATGACTGTGTGTCCGAGGTGGTAATCTGCAGCACGGGGGCACCACAGGGCACGGTTCTCTCACCTTTCCTGTTCAGCCTTTACACTTCAGACTTCTGTTATAATTCGGACGATTGCCATCTACAGAAGTTCTCTGATGATACAGCCAACATTGGATGCGTATCAGACGGGAATGATCAGGAATACAGGGGGGTCATCAGTGACTTTGTTGGCTGGTGTGAGACCAACGTACTCCAAATCAACGCCGGCAAGACAAAGGACATGATCATAGACTTCAGGAGGAAGTCTATGATCACCTCAACAATAAACTGGACTGGACTACAAATACAGATGTCCTGTATAAGAAGGGCCAGAGTCGACTCCACCTGCTGAGGAGACCGAGGTCCTTCGGAGTCTGCAGGACTCTGTTAAGGACATTCTATGACACTGTGGTAGCATCCGCCCTTTTCTATGCAGTGGCCTGCTGGGGGAGTGGATGCACGGACAGGGACAGGAGCAGGATTGACAAACTGGTGCGGAGGTCTAGCTCCGTGCTGGGATGTCCCCTGGAGTCTGTGGAGGTGGTTGGTGAGGGGAGGATGTTAGTAAAGCTGACATCCATCATGAACAACCCACATCACCCACTGCATGAGTCTGTGAGTGGGGCTGAGCAGCTCCTTTAGTCAGAGACTGAAACACCCTCGCTGCAGGAAGGAGCGCTTTCGCAGATCATTCATCCCAACAGCAGTTAGACTATAACTCCTCAATCACAATGTCATAAGTCACTGGACACTGTGAACATCCACGGTCACCACTTCATGCATAATGGACCTTCCAAGCTATATAGTTTATGTCTTCCATATTTCCAACTATATCCATAATCACATACTGTGTGTGCTACCATTGTATATAGTGTATCTTACTTTTTTTCATTGGTTGTACTTAATTGTATTTTTGTATTTCCTTCTAATATCTGTACCTGAGCTGAGGTGACGCAAAAATTTCCCCATTGTGGGATCAATAAAGTCTTATCTCTTATCTTAATTGTTTTATTTTAGGCTAAAAAGGTTTAATTAATGGTACATTTAATCAATCATTTATTGATGTATTAGGCGATTCATTATGGCACTCATGGGCCTCTGTAGAATTCCATCGGTTTCTCTTTTTGGTAGTACCCAATTCTGCTTTGGAGAAAGCCCTTTCACAAGGTACTCAGGATACAGTGGTGCACAAATATCCCACAGCAAGTCTGTATAAGCTTCAATATATGCACCTCTGTCTAAATGATACCCATTTATGAAGTTTATAACTCATGCTTAGCACACAACAAAGACTTTACCTTGAAATAAACCCCCCCAGAAGCCTAAATATATATATGTATGTATCTATCACTGATCCCCTCCTGGACCCCATGTCGTTTACCCACAGAGCCAAAAGGTCAGTAGGCAATGCGGTTAACATGGCACTGCACTTCATCCTCCACCATCTGTACTCTGCAGGAAGTTATACCAGGCTGAGGCTCTGCTGCAGGACAGCTGAATGTGCTGCTTTTACCTGTGGGTGGATTACTGACTTCATGTCTGACAGGAGGCAACATGTGAGACGGGCAGCCATGTCTTGGTCTTTCAATGCATCAGCACAGGTTCCCCTCAGGCCAATATACAGTACTTTCTCCTCTGCTCTTCTTCCTGTACACAAACAGTTGCACGTCCAATCATTAGTCAATCAAACTCTTTAAGATTGCAGATGACACCACCCTCATTAGACGCATCTGAGGTGGAGATGAGTCTGCCTATGGGAAAGAGATTCAAATCCTGGTGACCTGGTGCGGTGGCAACAACTTGGAGTGTAATGCAGCCTAAACAGTGGAGATGATAGTGGACTTCAGGTTGAAACCAGCCCCCATGACCATTGGAGACTATACACCGCCAACAAACTGAGATGGGAGAGGAAGATTGGTGTCCACCCTTCACATCCTAAACATAAACTGTTTGTGACACTCAAATCTGGCAGGAGGCTGCGGTCCATCAGAACCAACCCTTCATGGCACAAGAACAGTCTCTTTTCGTAAGGCTGTCAGGCTACTTAACAACGCTCCCTAAACCCACTCGCTGCTCAGTTAATGTGTTTAAGTAACACGCTTGCTTACCCATGCTACAATGACTTTGCACTCTGGACTCAGTACAAGAATCCAGTAAAAGATATTTATGTGGAAAAGCTCTTTACTGATGATGCAAAGGAAACTTGTATGTTTCACCAGTCTGGCAGAATTGCACTTATTCAGCATAGCTGAATAGTTGAATTGACAATTCAGTATTTCTGGTGTGAAGATGACCAGCAAAGTATTTAATTTGGCTTGCAGTAAATCTCCACTTTGGTCTACTGAAAAATACAACACTCTTTCCTCAGATTTCTTTTGTTGCCTCACCTGTTTTTTGATGATGCTAGAGGCCACTGTCAAACCCTTGTCAAAAATGTCCCATAAGTGTTAAGTTAGACTGTGTGCAAAGTGAGTGGGAGGGAGTTGTGTAGTAATCACTTTGAATCCAGTCTCTTTAAAACTGAATTTTTCTTAAGATATAACTTTTACTCTGCCTGTGTGTGCAGAAGAAGAATGATACTTCACATAACTTTAATGTCTATTAAATATGCACAGTTTGATTGATGACTAATGAATTTGCATTAATTGGCACCCTTTTGTCACCCTTTTGGTGCAAAGGGATACCAATAATTTTGAATGTTGTCAGTGAAAACAGTATAACCATATCTTTAATTTAACATGTACCAATCATTTTGCCAGTGTATCACAGGGCTAACATGTTGTACATATCAGTGTTGCTCTATTGGTCAAATCGAAACAAAATTAAAACTTACTCAAATAAAGCAATGCTTCTCCTTTCATCTCAGACAGTGCTGTCAATTAATATGTGCATTCATCCTTTACATTCCTTTACTGGTGCGATTGTGGCTCGAGAGTTGGGAGTTCGCCTTGTAATCGGTTCGAGCCCCGGCTTGGACAGTCTCGGTCGTTGTGTCCTTGGGCAAGACACTTCACCCGTTGCCTACTGGTGGTGGTCAGAGGGCCCGGTGGCGCCAGTGTCCGGCAGCCTCGCCTCTGTCAGTGCGCCCCAGGGTGGCTGTGGCTACAATGTAGCTGCCATCACTAGTGTGTGAATGGGTGGATGACTGGATGTGTAAAGTGCTTTGAGGTCCTTAGGGACTAGTAAAGCGCTATATAAATACAGGCCATTTTACTGTTAGCCTTGAGGGGAGCTGAGCAAGCTGAGAAGTCAGCAGATTTTTTCTGGTTGTTTGCACATGTGCATTGTGGATAAACCTGTGGTCTTTGATGGCAAACTGAGAGGAGACTGTTTATTCTTGCTAATCACCTTGGACAACATGTGTGATATAGAGAAGATGGAGTTTGAAAAGGTTGCTATTTACTGTAGATGTAGAGGGGACGGCAGCTCTGAACATGTCCAGTCTAATAAATCAGGCAGGTTGAGCAGGTATAGGCTCAGCAGCACTTTAAGATTAGCATCTATTAAAATCTCTTACCAGCTTTTAACTTAGATATTGACAGTTAATCATGTCACTCACTGAATTGTATCCTGTTAATTAAGATAGAATTCTGTGTTTCTGAGCTCATAACCAGCATTTTTTCCTAGTTTTATTGGTTCTTTTCCTGTTTGAAAACAGTGCAGACAAGCAGCACAAACAATATGCTTTAATCTGATCTAGTTTATCTTTTTAAATTGCTAGTAGAAACCTAGATAATGTGACCTGTGCAGTAAGTCCTGATTTAGGCACACCTGTCCCAGTTAACAAAAGCCTATATACCATACTTATTGTGCAAAGAACTGATAAGGTTAGATTTCAGTCTTCAGTGCAGCCATTGAAGTAGCAGCTAGTGATTACTGCAGGTCACACAGGCTGGGTGGCCTTCTGCACTGAGACGGACCTGCAGCTCCTAAGAGGACCCCCAGCTCAGTTGAGGGGCTACTGGTATATGTGTGTGTACGTGTGCCTGTGCATGTCCACGAGTCGTTTTGTGTGTGTTAGTTCCAGTGTATGTGTATGTGTGGAAGATCAAGGGTAACCCCGGCCATAGAGGAGGTCAGCAGTGTGACAGAGAGGCTCTCTTAGCAACGAGGCCCAGGAATGTTCTCAGGGACTGAACCAGGGGAAGTCAGCTGCTTTCGAACAATTACGCAAGAGTTAATATTGGCACTGCAGGTCAGAGGTTAAATGCCTGCAAGTCACATGATGGAGGTCAGGCTGCAAGTAGACACAATCAGTATTATGGCTAATGTTGTCCTGCCACCCCAGGAGTATTATAGCACATCACAGCAGGTAGACCAGTAATAGATAGCAAAAAATATAAAAGCCTTCTCATTCTGCCTGTGTATTGTCTTAATCTTAAGATTCCTGTCCAGATTCTTCCACAGAAAAGGTCATATCAAAAGGAAAACATCTGGATTTCAAAACAGCTCTTTATATCCCAAACACTTCCAGAGTACTGGGAAATGATGTGATGCAGTAATGCGGGAATCGTGCCCTTGTCCTCTCATTCATTAAGATCCCATGTGTGATTTAGATGCTTCCTTAAAGTCTTTGACCTTTATTTCAGTTTTTTCTTTCAGCAAAAGTTACGCTTGAAATATTTTGTAAATTGTTGCCTTCTCTTCTTGTTGGCATTTCCATAGCAACCTGACTTTTCTATATGTGTAGTGCTGAGAAACTTAGATTGTCCACTTCAGTCAGGAAGATACCACCCTCTCTGTCCCTCTGTGTGTGTATGCGTCTTGCTCTCTGTTCTCCTGCTCCCCACTCTTCCACAGGGCTCAGATTACTGTGGGAGGACGGAATGTATGAATGGATGGCCCTTCATGCACAACATCTGTGCACCCAGAGCACGCACACACACACACACACACACACACACACACACACACACACACACAAATACCTAGTACTTGCTCATTCATAAATATCTGACACACCACACACACACACACACACAAACACACACGCACACACACACACACACACACACACACAAATACCCTAGTACTTGCTCATTCATAAATATCTGAACGAGCCTGTCACTGGTCCTCGTCCAAACACAGGGAAGAAACCAAGAGAGAGCTGGGCAGAGAACAGGCAGAGACAAAATGTTGGAATCACCATTACCATCCAATTGAGAAGCTCTATTGTCAAATTCACTGATGGCTGAAGCAGAGAGCTGCAGACCTGAGGGTTGAATATTGATAAGGATAAGAGGGCAGTAAAAAACAAGAGGAATACCTTTCCTGGTCTGGATGGTTTAAGATGGCCTAAAGAAACTAAGATGTTAGTAAATCACAGGGAAGAGTGTTTTCATGGCTGTTGCTGTTGTTACATGTTTCTGTATCCACTGAAGATGACTCTCTGTGACCTGTACTCTACAGGTTATGGCATAATATAAGCTTACTGCACTGAACAGCAACCCTATTTATATACAGTATATCAAATTGAAACTTAAATTTTCAAGAAGAGCTTCTGATAGGTCATTTCCCTACTTCCCTTATTGGACTGTAAATGTTTTATTCATCAACATATTTATGTATTTTTTGCTGGAAGCCTTGTGGCACTCCACAAATCTGCACATCAGACACAACAAGAGGTGAGATTACTCACAGGTTTGCTACATTAAAGGTTTAATTTGGAGCTTTCCCAGTGTTTACTGCTTTAAGTTAAACGTTCAACATCCGAAATAACTTCTAATTCAGCTGTAATCATATAAAATGTGAAAATTTAAATGAAATTAGCTTTTAAATCTTTAAATAATAAGTATTATATACTGGACAGACATTTGCACAAATTAATAATTCACTTCTTTATGTAATCATGTGTATTCATATTTTTGCCACAAATACCTAAGGTCATGAAAGAAATGTACAAGTTGGATTCACTGTAGTTGTAGTACAACCTCCAGGATGGTCAGTCCAGGATAGGAGTTAACTACTGTTTATTGTTGTTCAGTGGAGCTTTATCGCAGAGATCTGTTTGTCTTCAAGTGTAAGTCAGCAGAGAATGCTGTTACTATGTGTGTATCTGAGAGTGTGCATTGCATAGCAGCTTCCCTCCACAACCTCCTCTATGTCAACCTAGTCGTTTCTTTGGCACAGTTTTGGTTTTGTGTGCTAAGGCTGAAGACTTAATACAGACCAAACATTTAACACAACGGAGACAGAGAGACAATGAGGATTGTGAACGGCCTAAGGCCTACTTTTGTGAGTCCACTAGGGTTCACTTTGGTGTAAGTAATATCAGTGTGATCATCAGGCAATGGGCACAAGGGTGTGTCTGGACCTCCACATGTCTGACCACAGCCCCTTTACAACTGCACTGACTCTCTCTCTGCTGCCACAGTGCACACTGAAAAAACAAGCATGTGAGCCTGAATTTAACAGTGAGCCCTGCAAGCACTTACTTCACTGAGAAAAATGCCCTTCACCCAGTACCCTGTAGTTGTCACATATGCTCCGAGAGCTTGATGACATAGCTCTGACATGTGCTGAAGGAAGCATCAGCACTGACTTTTTTCCTCCAAGTATATTTAACATAATCCTGTGGAAAACCAAACATGACTAAAGTGTACTACACACATAAAAATCTAATCGAGTCAAGTATGGTCTGTAATCCATTATCACTAATTTATGTATGAAAAGGATTCTTCTCTGAAGCTCAGTTTTCAGGTGAACACAGTAGTAAAATCCTGCTTTATCCAGTTAAGGTAACTGTTAGAGTCCAAACACAATCTTGAAACATTAATGCATGCTTTTGTAACCTTGTCTTGTTTACTGCACTTGTTTACTTGTTTACTGCCTCCGTTGCTCATCTGTTGTCATGTTCCGTGGGAGTGTCTGGGGTTTTTCCCAGTCTGTGTTGGGATTGTTTACAAAATACATTTTGGGGCTTGTATTCTGCAATCTGTAGTGGAATACATTTTAAAAGTAACCTTCCCAACACTGATTACAACAAAGGATCCATACTCATCTCGCTTGCCTGCGTGCCCTCCTGCCCTCCTGCCCTTCATGACTACCCTGGACACTCTTCAGAAACTCTGGAAACGAACCCCCTTCTCTCACAGTGCTGGTTCCCTGCTGTGAACACTCCCACAGTTACCCTCCCCAAAGCAACTCACTCTCAACCTGCAAGTAAGCAAATTCCTTACCAGTCAATACT
Source organism: Haplochromis burtoni (assembly GCF_018398535.1). Classification (NCBI taxonomy): domain Eukaryota; kingdom Metazoa; phylum Chordata; class Actinopteri; order Cichliformes; family Cichlidae; genus Haplochromis; species Haplochromis burtoni. The sequence goes on from NW_024583395.1 coordinate 44,886, forward strand.
CACCACTAGTCCTCCATTCACTTTCCCATCCGGTAACCGCTTTCTACTCTGCAGAGTTCCCATTCCGTCACCCTTGTTAGTGTCGCCCCGTGATTAGTCATTCTCTGTTCACGATCCTCACAGCTTCCAGTGCTCTGTTGGCGTCCCTTGTACCAAGTCATGTTCTATCTAACTCAGTGTTCTTGCTTGTAATAATAATAATGGATTGCATTTATATAGCGCTTTTCGAGACCCTCAAAGCGCTGAAAATAAAAGTCTTGTAAATGGTTAATCGAGTGTTGAGTCTGCATTTGGGTCTGCGTCTTGCACATTTGCTGTTTGCTTGCACAAGATAAAAATCAAGTGGAAGCGTTTTGCACTAACTATAGGTGTCATGAACAAAGAGCATTTTGCTTCATTTTCAGCTTCACAGGCTGGTAGTTTGCTTATGAATCAATTTTTAAAATCCTTTTATTTGTCTTTAAGACTCTTAATGGTTGTGCCTCATTTTTATCTGTCTGAACTGCTGCACCTGTTACGGGTCCCAAGCATGAAGACCACGATGACAAATATGTTACCTGTAAAAGCAGGTGAAGAGCAGAGTAAAGAAGACATGATGCGTCTCTGCTTTCCTCCAGAACGTGTCTGAGTCTGATTTATTTCACACAAATAAATGCTATATAAACACTAAACATGAGCTTTCAATATACTGTTCAGCTGGTTCCTCGTTCACATCAATTACATTTACTTATTTCACAACCTCAGTGAAATATACTCTCTTTAAGTGGTTCAGTTTCTCAAATTCACACTTCTTTCCATAACAGTTACATTCCTTTATTATATCAATAAACATATCACATTGTCTTCTGCAGTGTCTTACTGGTTAAACATATATTCAATAACAGCATCGGTAAATAAATCACATTTGTTTCTTTCAGTAATTTACTGGCAAAATAACTATTTAGTGCATCATGAAACCCAGCTTGCTTAATTAACCCATGAATGCCTCTGTTAACTACACAGAGTTACTCAGAGTGCTTGTGTTACACTAGCTAACCTACTCAGTCACTTTAACAGAACTATTAACATTCACATCTCACAGAACTGATTTGATTGGAGCATTACAACACGTTTGCACCGAGCATAGGAGCGCACTGACTCTGCTTCACGAGCGCTCCACCTAACGAGCGGGCTCGCGGTGCGGTCGCACGGGACACTCCTCGGGTTTTCTCCCGCGTTTACATGTAATTAACTCGGGCGGACCGCCTTAACTCTCTCATTCACATCAACGTGGGTAACCATGGTAACAATAAACAACATTTTCGGTGCGAGCACCATTTACCGACCTGTAAAAGCAGGTGAAGAGCGGAGTAAGGAAGACACGATGCGTCTCTGCTTTCCTCCAGAACGTGTCTGAGGAAGCAGCGGAAGGTGGGCTCCACTTACTGCACCCCGAAACCCCGGAGCAAGCACCAAAGTTCCGCCCTCACTGCTTTCTAACATAAAATGAATCCCTGTTACATGGATTTTCTATCCTTTTAAAGAAACTGAAAATAAATACATATAGTAATGAAAAATGTCTCGTTACATGAGTGTTTTACACAAAATAATATTAATGCGTTCATTCCCTTACAGGGGTGCCACATGCTCCCCTACAACAAAAGTGGCTCCTGACACTTGAAACAAATTTGCACTTACAAGTCTCTGTATTCTTATCAAATCACACACAGTGAATAATCAAAACCCTTAAATTAAAACTTCAAGCACTTAGGAATGTTTGGTTCTCTAGGATTAGGTAACAACCATAGTTTAGGGCTCCTTCCTAATAACTACATATGGGGTAGAGAAGAGAGATATATGGGAACTGGACGACCGGTGGGTCTTGGAATGAAGATAAGCTTGGTTGTGGGGCCCACAGGGCGGCCGAAGGCATGAGGTAAGTACCTACCATGTTTACAGTGGGCAGTGACTGGTATGTTGGATGACCTAGAGATGAATAGGTGAACATTTGACCTGGACGCCTCTGTCAGGTGGATCGCCTCAGTGGGGCAGGTGAGTTCAACGGAGAGTCTGCTGCCTGCTCATTACAACACTCATGTCGAGGTGGCTCGGGTTCTACTTCTGACTGAGGCAAGGGGCTGCCGAAATGTCACTCCCCTCGTGGTCATACTGGTGAGTCTCAACTTCATCTCCATTCTCAGGTGCCATGGGACCCTCTCTTCCTAATCGACCTCCCTTGTGGGCTCCAGCCATCTCTGACAAATTCTAAACAATGTCCTCGGCATCTGTCACAGGTGTCCTTCGTCCTGGCTCTTTAAGATCCCTTGGGCTCAGAACTGATCCTCCTTCAAACTGATCCTGCGTCTGCCTCCCCGGTTCCAATCTGTCCTGGCTGACAGCCTGTTTCTCGGAAGGGACGGTTGTTCTGAACTTAGCCTGGGTTGGTGGTACTCTCAGCCAGTAGCCTCTGCCCGGCTCATCAACTGAATCAGAGGTCTCAGCATTTTCTATCCGTCCTTTGCTGTCTTTACCCCTCACTTGAGCATTTGTCTGTTTGTGTGTCGATCTTAAGGTTAGTTTAGTTGGTCATGGTGGGAACTCTACTGGCAAATCATTGACCAATAGGAGCAGGGTCCAAGTTCTTCCCTGGTCATTACCCTCTGGATGGACCACATGCACTGAGTTATCCGAAACCTGTTCCTTGACCACATATATCCTGTTCTCCCAGTAGGAGCGTAATTTGCCAGGTCCACCACGCTCGCCTAAGTTCCTCACCGACACTCTGTCCCCTGGTTTCAGTACCACTCCCCTCACCTTCTGATCATAGTACGACTTCCCCTTAGCACTAGCCGAGAGGCTATTTTTGGTGGCAATCTGATAGGCCTCTGTCATTCTCTTACACCACTTTTCAGCATACCCCCTGTGCGACACTGGCTCAGTTTCCTCAACCAGGCCAAACACAAGATCCACCGGAAGGTGGGGGTGACAGCCAAAAAGCAAGAAATGTGGGGAATAACCAGTGGGCTCATGACGAGTACAGTTATACGCGTGTACAACCTGTGGGAGACGATCTTTCCATGTTTCGTTTTCTTTGTCTGTCAGGGTACGCAACATCTGCAGCAAGGTGCGGTTGAATCATTCTGCGGGATTACTCTGGGGGTGGTATGGGGATGTCCGGGAATGACCAACCCCTGAGAGCTGCCCAAGAGTTCGGAAGAGCTCATTTTCAAACTCTCGCCCCTCATCGTGATCGAGTTTGTTGGGGAACCCGAAGCGAGGTATAAAATCACTGCAGTCCGCCTGGATTTGTTCTTGGTCGGGTAGGCCTGAGCGAACCGTGTAAAGTGGTCGACCACCACCAAAATGTATTCATACACGCCTTTGCTTTTCTCAAGATGTAGGTAGTCTATACAGACAAGTTCATCCGGTGAGTTGGACTTCAGGTTGCCCATGGGTGCACGCACATGAACTGTGGGTTTCTTTTGTTTAATGCAACAGCATTTCTTAGTGACGTAGTCCTCTATGCACCTCTTCATATGAGGCCAATAGAACCTCTCTCGTGCGAGATGAAGGACCCTCTCAGTACCGACATGACCCATCTGGTCGTGAAGATGTTTCAATACCATAGGCTGGTACAGGAGAGGTAGGACTAGTTGTTTCCGTCTGGGTGTTCGTCTATACAAGATTCCATTTTCGAGGTGTAATCGGTCCCACTCGCGGAGGAGTTTACAAGCAGATCCTTCTAACGACCTCCTGATACTCTCACTGAGTCTGACATTAGACTCTTTAAGTCTGATGACCTCCTTCATCGTGGGGTCATCCCTTTGTGCCTGCATCAGGTCATCAGGTTTGACTTCCTGGAGAGCCGCGCCTGGCTGCAGCATGACTTCGTGAGAGGAAGCCAAAAGGACAGCTGCCCACGCAACTTCTTTCTGCTGGGCTACTCTTGCTCCCTCCCAAGCCGCTCTTACCACCTCCTGTGACAACTCTTCGGTACACACTGACGCGAGGTTGTTCACACCCAGAGGAATGCAGGACAGCCTGTCGGCATCTATGTTTGTTTTTCCTGACCTGTATTTGATGCTAAATCAGAAATCTGACAATTCCCCGACCCATCGATGACCGACTGCATTCAGTTTAGCTGTGCTCATGATATACGTAAGCGGGTTATTGTCTGTGTAAATGGTGAAGTGTGGTGCGTAGAACAGATAATCTCTGAACTTTTCGCACACTTCCCATTTAAGAGCCAGGAACTCCAACTTTCCACTGTGCAGGTGGTAGTTCTGTTCAGCAGGCGACGGGGTTTTTGACCCATAGCCAATGACGCGCAACTTCCCGCCCTGCTGTTGGTAGAGCACAGCGCCCAGTCCCTGCTCGGATGCATCAGTGTGCAAAACAAAGAGTTGGTCAAAGTCTGGATATGCTAGCACTGGAGGATGGACTAGCATGTCGACCAGTTGTTCCAGTACCCTGTGATGCTCAGGAGTCCAGTCTATGGGCGCCCTCGATGGCATTTGGGGCCCTTTGGTTTTACTCTGACGTCCATGAGTGGGCCGTTCTGAAGACTTGCTCTGGAGTAGCTCGTACAGTGGCTGAGCTATCCTCGAAAAGTTCTGTATGAAAGAGCAATAGTAGCTAAGGAAGCCCAGGACCCATCTAAGATCACCTACTGTCTGTGGTGACTTGGTCTTCAGAGCCAAGACAGCCTCCATATCCTTTGGGTCAATCCTGACGCCCTCAGCACTAACTAAGCGCCCCACATAACGAACTTCTGCTTTAAAAAGCTCACACTTCTCAGGCTGCAGCTTCACACCATGGACCTGTAGGACCTGAAGCACTTTGCTGACCAGCTCAACATGGGTTTCAAAAGACTGTGAGTAACAGAGGATGTCATCAAGGTATGGTATGCAATAGTCATCCCTCAGTGAACCTAAGATCTCTTCCATACTTCTCTGGAAGGCGGCGGGTGCATTAGTGAGCCCGAACGGGATTCTCACCCATTTGTATAGGCCCCAGGGTGTGGTGAAGGTGGTGAGATGGCTGGAGCCTTCATCCACAAACCCCTGGTGGTAAGCCTTGCCTTGATCAAGGATGCTGAACCAGGAGTATCCCCCTAAGGTGTCAAGCAGGTCGTGTATCTGAGGTAGTGGATGTCGGTCCAGAACCGTTTTCTGGTTCAATAGATGGTAGTCTATGCAAAGACGGAGTGAACCGTCTTTCTTCCGTACACACACGATGGGAGCAGCATAAGAGGACTTGGATCTTACTATCCATCCCTTCACCAGGAGGTCTTGCACGTACTCTTTAACCTCCCTTAGCAGAGGCTTAGGTATGGAAGTATGTCCTCTCTGCACGTCATCCTGTATGTCATCCTTTAGGTTTATCACCATTTTCAGATCAGGATTACAACCAATATCATTCCCATCCCTCGCAAAGGCCTTGCACTCATAGAAAACATTCTCTCAACAATCTCTTTTTGTTCCTCCTCCAAATGTTTAGGTTCACTGGTGGATGCCATGATGTTGGGAGAGGTTCAGCTGGCTCCACCGTTACCTTGCCAACTGTTACGGTAGGTGGGGACTCGTTTGGGGCCTCGGCCGTACGTCGGCAATGGCGACGTATGGCTTAGCTGGATTCTTTATTTCAACTAACCCTGTCCAGACATCCAACTGCTCTAGGGCCTGATTACCCTCATCAGCCTCAAACAGCACCAAACAATCGAACGGATTCATGGTTGACGGATGTTACGCCCCTAGTCTAGGCGTGTAGAGACGCACATAAGGTTGGAGGAGAGAGAGACAAATCCCCGCCCTGGTTCCCAAGCCAGACATCCAAAACCAGTTGTGAGTAAAAAAAGGTAATTTTATTGAAGGTAATGAAGCATAGTTCCAGGGTGAACCCAGGCCAAAATAATAAACAAAACCAACTAAGTCCCACCAGAAAACTAACTAAACCCTAAGAAAGAAACAGAACAAACAAATGACAATACTAACCCTCGCTCCCTAACCCGGAAAACAGGAGAAAACTGTTCCAAAGAAAAAGGCGGCTCACCCCTTCCGCTTCAGCCTAAGAGTGCCTAAGCACTAAGTTAATGCACCAAGAGCGGCTCTCACAGATCACGCTCACACAAATACACAGTAAAAGTATAGGCTGGAAAACCAGGGTCACGACCACGTCGGCTGTCGAGCTACTTGCTCGCTCCACTCTCTCTCTCTCTGGCGGGAGCTGTCAGAGCGGCTTTTTGAACGTGGTCACCTGTTCCACGGTCCAATCAGCTGCTCGCTACTCTTCATTAGGGGAGGGACCTGCAAAGAGTCTTAAGCACAGTAAAGAGACACAGAACAAAACAGCCCACACAGTGTTCTTATGGCCACAGCCGTAACAATGGAACCCGGCACTTTACCCAGGTGGCCTGTCCAGCAGGGATAATCACATCCCTTTCACCTATTCTCAAGCGCCCTTGTGTCAAGTTTGGCTCTACTGTCTGGATGAAGCTTACGACCACCTCAGCTTTCTCAGGGGGAAGACAGATGGCATTACACAGCAAGGTAACAAGAGTAGGTATCAACCGCTCTGGTTGCCCCTCAATGATCTGTTCCAAGACATTGAAACCGATCAATGGTTTGTCCATTGGCAAGGTACTGACGAGGACCGGAGTACTGACGGAGAGGCTGGGGTCTTCACCCCCCGGTAAGTTGATCATGATGGGTACCCAGCCATCAAATGGTATGGTTTCCCCATTGACTGTGCACACTTTCGACTCATCAATTTCCCAGAGGTCGCATGACTAAGTCAGGCAAGTATCTGGCTTTCCAATCTTAACTTATGATACTAACTTGAGCACCTGTGTTAAGTAGTGCTTTCACTGCTAAGCCATTCAAATTACACTGTATGAGAGCTTTCTTACCGATTAGCTTAGCAACTGCCCCACGTTTAGTATGGGGTGCCATAACACCAGACGTAGCGAGTGCCTCACCCTGCTGCCAGTTAACTACTTCTGATGTGACTAGTGAGGGGAGACTGGGTTTGCTACTGTTAAGGCTAGGTTGGGTCCTCACCTCCCTTAAGCGCTCACTGTGGGGCTCTCTTTTGGACTCGGTCACTGGGCGCCCCGCTGCAGAGACCGGTTCACGTTTCCCTGGTTCTTAGATTTTTTTTAAGCAGCCAACTGCCCTGTGACCCTCTTCCCCACAGATGAAGCAATGGCAACAATCTGGACGGTTCTGTTCAACACAGTTTGGACACCCAAAGATTTTGTCTTTTCTGTTTCTTGACCTGTTTAGTGAGTATGGGTTTGCTAGGTCTGAGGGTAATGCTAGAGTCTGTTGTCTCATCGCCTCCACCAGCCCAGCGAGCTCATTAACTTTAGCTGTGAGTTCTTTAATCGAGTCAGTCTTGGTCGTGTCAATTGGTCGGTCTTGCTTACTACATTCCTGGATGGTGTTGAGCTCAGACTGAGCACTATGTGCGCTAGTTGTGTTCTGTCGATGGGACGAGCCTATTCTCTTTTGTCTCTCACTTTCCTCGCTAGTGATTCTCATTATGTGGCACAAGATTGTTTCATCACTCACCTCTCCGCTTGACAACAGAGGTTTTAACTCTCGCCTAATGTCACTGTGCTTATACCCAAGCCCCTGGTAGGCCGAGTGCAAGAAAACATCCTGAACAGTAGCTGGACTGTACTTTATGCCTGCATCAGACATTTTGGATGTGAAGAGGACCCGCTGCTTCAACCCTATCACCCGGTAGAGAAACTGCTGTGGTGTCTCACTCTCGTCTTGTCTGGCACACATTAATTTCTGAAAGAGTTCTGTACTATTTTTCTCTCTCAGGTGGGCCTGGAGGAACCCCTTCAGTTCAAGTACAGTCAAATCGTCTTCATTGATTAACATATTTTTAAAAGTTCCAGGCTTTATTATCCTGAGCACTCCATGAACTATCTCTGCATCAGGGAACCCTTCTCTAATCCCCTCATCCATCTGTTTGCAAATGTTGTTGTAGCTAATGTCAGGTGAATGGTCACCAACTTGACCCCCTTGTACTCTAAATTCTCTTCTCTGGAGATAAGAGAGGTCTCTCAGAGAGATCATCCCGTCACGAGTGGGCTGGGACCTTGGCTGCCTGAGTGGGTTGGGTTGAAGTGGGTTGCTCTGTGTTAGGTTAGCTTGAACTAGCAAACCCGTTGGCTGTCGAGGTGACTGTTCAGTGGGGACCATTACACTTTGTTTTAGTCTTTTACCAAGCTCCTTATAGCTATTTAACATCTCCTGCAGCTCGCCGAAGGTGATTGGCTGCAGACTCCTACAAACGTCACTGCTGTTTAATTCAAATCAATTCAATTCAATTTTATTTATATAGCGCCAAATCACAACAAAAGTCGCCTCAAGGCGCTTCATAGATACAGAGAAAAACCCAACAATCATATGACCCCCTATGAGCAAGCACTTTGGCGACAGTGGGAAGGAAAAACTCCCTTTTAACA